>NC_024803.2:10396683-10641805 GCF_000309985.2 Brassica rapa | reverse complement strand
AGTCTGATTTTAGGAAGTGGGCACGAAGCTATGCGCCTGCGAACAGGTATAATATCATGACTACCACATTGCAGAGTCTCTCAATTCTATGTTGAAGATGCCTCGTGAGTTGCCCATTATCTCTCTCCTTGAAACTATCAGATTGACGATGACCACTTGGTTTTTTTGAGCGACGCGAAGCGGCTGCGAAACATAAGCACCTGGTTACTCCAAAAGTTGTTCAGAAATTGGTATCTAGGTTAGGGGCCGCAATGTTGTTGAATGTGTATCAAGTTGATCGAAGCGAGTTTGAGTGAAGAATGAAACAATGAAGTTTGTTGTTGACTTGGAGAAGCGGCATTGCACATGTAATGTTTTCGACATTGACAAGATCCCCTGCATCCATGCCATCGCTGCTGCTAAGCATATCAAGAGAGATGAAAACCGTTTTGTTGATGCTTCTCACTTGACAGAAACGTGGGCTAAAGCTTATGCTGAAAGCATACATCCTGGTGGAGAGTTGTCAACGTCCACCTATCCAGAGAATATTGATGAACTGTCTTGTCCACCTCCAGCTACCAAAAATAAAAGTGGACGCCCTCCTACAAAGAGAAAGAGATCCGTTGGCGAGTTTTGGGGTTCCTGGATCTAAATCTCAGTCCCACAAGTGCAGCAGATGTGGCACAGGAGGGCACAACAAGATCACATGCCAGAGGCCTATAGGATGAAGTTCTACATTTTTACATTTTTATCGATTATTATTTGATGTTTGGCTATTTGATGGTTACATGATATGCACAAGACCATATACATTTTTTCTTTTGGAACCCTATCCTGAATAAGTGATTTCTTACAACTTTTGTAATATACAACATTATCTTTTGATCTCATTTCAATTTTTAGTTTAAACTTCTTTGCTAGAAAACACAGTAATATTCAACTATTCTGGAACCCATCCAACTTTTGTAACATCCAACTTTTGTAATTACAATGTATTATACTATAAATTGTATGGGTAAATTCAATTATGTGGAAGCAACTAACAGATGATTCTCCTCAGCCTAGCGGCTAAACCACGAAACCTATGATACCGAAACATTTGATCGACCCGGGTTCGACTCTCCTACGAGTAATGGGTGATTTTTTTTTTTGTTCAAACATATATCGGAATCACATGTCGCAATCGGAAGCCCATCCTGAACTATCAAAGATCTTTCCAATGTATTATACTATAATTGTATGGGTAAATTCAATTATGTGAAGCAACTAACAGATGATTCTCCTCAGCCTAGCGGCTAAACCACGAAACCTATGATACCGAAACATTGATCGACCCGGGTTCGACTCTCCTACGAGTAATGGGTGATTTTTTTTTTTTTTTTGTTCAAACATATATCTCAGGAATCACATTTGTCGCAATCGGAAGCCCATCCTGAACTATCAAAGATCTTTCCAATGTATTATACTATAAATTGTATGGGTAAATTCAATTATGTGGAAGCAACTAACAGATGATTCTCCTCAGCCTAGCGGCTAAACCACGAAACCTATGATACCGAAACATTTGATCGACCCGGGTTCGACTCTCCTACGAGTAATGGGTGATTTTTTTTTTTTTGTTCAAACATATATCTCAGGAATCACATTTGTCGCAATCGGAAGCCCATCCGAACTATCAAAGATCTTTCCAATGTATTATACTATAAATTGTATGGGTAAATTCAATTATGTGGAAGCAACTAACAGATGATTCTCCTCAGCCTAGCGGCTAAACCACGAAACCTATGATACCGAAACATTTGATCGACCCGGGTTCGACTCTCCTACGAGTAATGGGTGATTTTTTTTTTTTTTTGTTCAAACATATATCTCAGGAATCGAAGAGTCTCTTCCAAACGACATCATGTAACTCAGTAACCGAAGAGTTTCTTTTCGTCAAGATTGGGTGTTATATGATTGGTTATTTCACCTGACTAATAATCGACTTCAATAATCGACTTCAAGAGTTCCTTTTTGTTCTATAAATATAAGGGACGATATCAGACCTTTTATTCACTCACTTCATTTCGCTTGATATATCCTTTTGCAATACAAGTTAGTTTTCGATTTTTCTCATTTTCCATTCAATTCATGAACTTTTTTCTATTTCTATTTTATCGTAACATCTTAGTTTCGATTTTGTTCAGGACAAAGTTTCAATGGAAGGAAGTTCAAAGAAGATGATGAAGCGTCCCATAGAGGAGGTTTACGGATGTGATGCCGCCGAAGGTTTCAAGAAGGGGAAGAAGGAAACTGTGGAACATTACAGGGCTCTTCTTCGTTTTCCAACGAATACAGGCTATCTGAGAATGATTGGAATCTTGCATCCAGCAAAGCAAATTCAATTGCTGTCCAAATCGAGTTGCTTGAAGATATTATCAAAGCTGATGGAAAATTTGATTTAACTGCTGAGTTGGAGAAACTCAAAGAAGAGCACTCGGAAGCGGAAGGAATGCTTGCTGATGTGAAGGTCAAAGTCCCTGATTGGGAAAACTTGGCGAAAGTTGGCTCCATCATGAGTAATTTCATGTTATCGTCTTCTCTTTTTATGTTTTTAAGGACCACATTTGTTTGATTTTCAGTTTTTATTTTAATGAATAAGCACTTTTGTTTCTCTTGTGTTGTTTCTTCAATTAACAACCTAAATAAAAAACTTGTTCAATGTTTTTCACTATTTTGTAATGGTTTGGCCTAGTGTTCTTATAACTTGGTTATCTGATTTGCTTATTTGTTTTTGGAAAGCCATCCTGAATACATAAAATGATATCCAGATTATATAAATCTATCGTCTGTGAATAAATGAGTTCACATTTACTCTGTTATCGAATATCCACGTAGCCTAGTGGCAAGCCCTTCTACTCTTAGTGTACCCTTATCACACAATAAGTCGTGTTCGATCCCCGTTGTGTATACTCACATTTTTTTTGTTTTTAATTAAATATTCAAACTTTTTTCGTTTTTCGTTTTTTTGTAGCTTTTGGCAAGTATAAGACCCTGCACACTTTTGGATTAATCTATCGAGTTCACGAGTTCAATCAACATCAGATCACATTCTTTTTCATTTTTTTTTGTAAACTTTAAAGGAATTTGTTTTTGGAAAGCTATCCTGAATACTTAAAATGATATCCAGATCATATAAATCTATCGTCTGTGAATAAATAAGTTCACATTTACTCTGATATCGAATATCCACCATAGCCTAGTGGCAAGCCCTTCTACTCTTAGTGTACCCTTATCACACAATAAGCCGTGTTCGATTCCCGTTGTGTATATTTTCACTTTTTTCTGTTTTTAATTAAATATTCAAAAGTTACAAGTTATTATCGTTTTATTATATCTTTTGGCAAGTATAACACCCTTGGCACAGCGCTGCACACTTTGATTCATCTTTCGAGAGTTCACGAGTTCAATCAACATCGGATCACTTTCTTTTTCATTTTTTTTGTAAACTTTAAAGGAATATGCTAGGCTTTGGTGCATTTTGCTTTCTCACTCTTTTTCTGGAAACCCATCCTAAAAGTACCATAAGCATTTGACAATTCATCATACATCCTAAAAATTTTTCAATAACAATCTAAATGAAAAAAACGTTAGGGATAATTCATTACAAACTTAAACTTAAACGTTAGGGATAATTAATATCAAAGTAGAAAAACAGTGTAGAAAACAGAACAAATATGACATTTTCACTTCCTTTGACCTTCCTGGAAATCTTTAATCTGGTCGAAGATCTCACAACATAGCTTGCTTCGTAAGTCCATCGCATTGCATCATTTATATTTAGCCATGCTCTTCAATCCCAGTGACCTGCATTCCAGCATCTTCACAACAAAAATACCACAGTTGTATGGAAATTTTGTCTTTGGAAGCCCTTCTGCAAACTTAACTTCAAATGGACTGATATCTTCGAAATTAACCTCTTCACCAAGAAGTTCCATCTTTATGGCACTAATCAACACTGTCATAAATACCCAAAATTATACAATAAATCAATCACCAACAGACAAAAAATGAATATGTAAAAATGCATCACAATCACAAGCAGCAAGTGACAAACTTTTATTTTCTAAATTAGCTAATATTTTTACCTGCCAGTTCTTGGATTTGATTAAGAGCACGTTTGATATTTGCTTTTGGAAGACCACAATGGAAGAGTGTGATTGTTTGTCCATCAATTGTATCTCCACCCCAATATAGTGACAGCTCAACTTATCTTCAATGACACCATATATAACATCAACATCTTCCAGCCATACCTTCTTTGGATGTATTAAACCTTTCACAAGTTCGCCTACACAGCCCTCCAATAACTTTTTTTTTTCTTATGTGGCTTCCTGACAGATTCATAAGCGTACCCAACTCTTCTAAGAATTTGACTGGTACAAAGCATGCTGGTGGAAGATTGTTGTTGCGGAACCAAGCACCTTGCTCAACCCTCTTACAATTTAGCATTTCAAATGCAACATTTATGTGCTGCCAATGTAACAATATAGTTAGAAACTTCATATAGAACTGCTATAACATGGACATCTAGCATAGCTCAACTCAACCTCTTCCTAAACATATCACAAAACACAATAGAAACAGAACAGTGAGGAGATTACCTCTTTGTTGAGATTGATTGTTTTCTGCATCGTCCATTTTTTGAAAGAACTCTTTTTCAATTTCTTTTTCATTGATATAAAACGGTCTGTAGTTGATAAAATTAACTAGTATCAATCGAAACTTTTACAAAATAAATTAGGAATATTTATGCGAGGACAAAAAGTTGCTTACACACGATATATGCCCCGTAGATCCATCCAGTGTGTAAGCCTTGAAAACCGAGGAAATTCAGGTGTCACAAATGGATCAATTGGAAGGATTACCTCAGGTGTTACAGGTATAGGAGGGTTTCTAGTCTAGCGTATTGGCCTCTCTCTCTTCTCTGTAGAAAAGGAAGCAAATCTACTGGCTGAGCATTTGCTTTCTTCTTCTTACCAACATGTGGCTTCCCCTTTAATTAAAAATAAAGACAAAAATTCAGGATCGTTTTTATCTTTATACTTGAATGCCTTCCTAATATGAAGTAAAATATTTTTTATACCTTTTTTGCATGATCGTCTTGACTTGGTTTCACACTCTACCCTGCTTTACTTCTATCTGTGAAACAAAACCGATATATCAAACTATATGACCTGAACTTCAATTCAAGTGGATCTTATTCATTTTTATACCTTTTACCTCTTTTGCCATTTTCCCAACACCATCTTCTGATGGACCAGCTGCTTCATTTTTCTTACAAGCGACAGCCTTCGCCTTCCCCTTTTGAATGACAAAAATTCAGATACATTTATATCTTAATTCCTAGTATGATGTATAAATATTTCATACCTTTTTATCACCATCTCCTTCACTTGGATTCACACTCTGCGTCTGCTCTTCTCTTCCATCTGAAAATCAATACCGAGATATTAAACAAATGACATTATTTTTCAATTCAAGTGATCCAAGGCATTTGTTTTACCTTTTTTGTCATCTCCCAAACACCATCTACCCATTTTCTTGGTTTTCGCATCTCAGAATGGTGGAAGTAAATTTGTTCTTTAGAATTGTTCAAAGAGACAAAACACGAGCCATCAAACAAAATGACTTTAACTTTTCCAGCGCACCAGGCACCATTGTCGAACGCCTCCACGTCCTGCATTAGCTCATAACTTTTCTTCGCTCCAGATCTCTCAGGTGGTGGTTGAGGACGTATTCTGTCAATTGATACACGTGTCTCAACACTCCTTTTCCTCTTCTTTTCGTCCAGAGACGGGACGAAGTACTCAACTTTCACCATCTCAACCCCATCAACCAAATATGTTGCCAACACATTTCCTGGATACCATTTATGACAAGTATTGTCATCTTGTGATGAAATCTCCACATTTGCTCCGATCTCAAAGGGATTTTGAACTCTGCTTTCTACATCCTGTGATGGTTTAGATTCAAGGATATCCAGTCATTTTGATAGTTGCTGAGTATTTATTAAAGGTTTTAATGAAAGTAATACCTTATTTTGCTCTGTTAAAAGATTTCTGCGAGCTCGGGTATTTGGCTGTGTGTCGGAAATGTTTGGTGAAATGATCTCATTCATAAGCTCGTGAGTCTCCTGAATTCAGGAATGGTTGAATGAACACGTACAAGGGCTTCCAAAAATTACTTGAAAAGTCCAATTTTTTAAAGAAGGTACCTGCTGCGTCTGAATTGGAGTAAGGACTGGAGTCTCAATATTCTGTTGAGCTATTGGAGAACCAGGTGTCTCTTTCGTGATCTCATTCATAGGCTCTCGTGTATCCTGATGTCAGGAATGGGATTATGAACACGTACCAAATTCATAATTTTATAAATACCAACAGTTTTCAAAATTATACTTGCCTCATTGTTAAGTTGTTCATCTGCTTGATCTGCATTGGCTTCACCTTGTCTGGAAGCCGTCTCATGAAATGGAGTTGTGTCAGTCTGTGCAAGTACAACAAAAATTAGGAAGGCAAGCCTAAATATGTATAACATCTTCCAAAATTACTTGACAACTCAAAACTGAATCAAGAACTAGATAAACATTAATTTTAATTTCCGAAAAAAAAGTTACCTCATTGTTTGGAGTTTCATATGAAGTAACTCTTTGTAGTTTCTCTAGGTTTGTCACACGTTCTTTAATCTGTTTCCTGTCTTTTTCAATCAAACACAAACGATCGTTCATGATCCTTAAATTATCTCCCACCATCTCGCTGATTCTGTTGATCTTTGATTCCAAAGACTCCTCCTGATACGAAGTAGAAGCTTGACTCATCCCTCCATTCCCAAACAGTAAAGATGCTCTTCTTATTTCTTCATTAGCACCGTATAGGTCTACTGACATGTTTCGCCAATCTCTAATTTTAAACTTATAACCTCTCTTGGATAAATCGGCCATGTCATCCAGATCTTTATTAGCTTCGTCTCCCATGCAAACATCATCTTCTGGATCATTAGAAATAGGAGGTAGGATGCATGTGACCTTAAGCTGAAACCATAAAAATAATTAGCTTTTAAATGGAGAATCATAAGGCAAAACAGAAACAAGAAAAAAATAATGTAAAAACTTACATGATCTTTGATTTCAATTAGGAGAACATCTATCAGCTGTGGAGAAGCTATTTGAAGGTACTTCTCACACAAAAATATTGGGGTAGACGGTTGAACGCTCAGAATAGGAACAACTTGACTGAATGCATACTGTAGCAAAGGTACTGACTCAAGTATCCATATAAGAAATGCCATAGGGAACCCTTGCAAATCATAATTGTTTTTGTCGAGGCTTTTGTCGACAGCTCTCTGAAGTGATTTTAACAGCAAATTATAAGCTGTTCTCCCCCATGGGTATGTCATCAAGACATCCATATCCTGCGCTATTTTCACATAATCCAAAGTAAAAGTTGTGCCACCGTCGAGAAGGCTCTTCTGTAGTAGTATGCTCTCAATCAGGAGGAGCATTGCAAGGCAGAATCTCTCATCAGAAGCATCTTCTCTTGTGTTTCTGAGCTGCTTCTCCACGTCCTTTACTGTATGAGTACGCCCTTTTAGGAAGTCCCACTTAAATTTCTCGGTTCCCTCTCGTGGTTCTCTTGCTTCACCACTACATTTCAAACCAGTCACCATGTGGAATTCTCTTATAGAGAACCTCATTGGCTGAGCACCAAAATGGAACCATGCTTCGTGTCTCTTCACTGTCTTGATGCTTTTGGTGAGAACTGCGTGCACTATCTTAGCTGATAATTTCAAAGACCTCTCTCCAAGCTTGATCACCGGTCCCAAAAACGTCCCTCTTATTCTGTTGAACTCATCATTTCCTAGAATTTCCTTAACAGTTTTGATATAAGCAACTATCGAGTGTTGGTTTATCGATATCGTCTTCTCTGGCTCTGATCCAATCGGATACCTCAGCTCAGGCAGTGCTAGTCTTAATGGTAATGGATCTCCCATCTTGTTTCTATCCTGCGTAAACAAGAAAAATTTTATTTGTCTAAATTAATTAAAATCCAATTTTCAGGAAGGGTTTCCTGAAAAAAATACAAATCCTTCCCGAAGTCTATACACATGCTTTCACATGAACTAGAATTCTACGAATCATATTAGGTTAAAACGAGCAAGTCTATACACAAGCAAAAACCAGGAGACCAATCTCTCAGAAAGAAAACACACATAAGGTTGAATCTGCAACATACCTTCAAGAGATAGAGCTCTAGAAATGGTTTTTCTCGGAGAATAGAGAGAGCTCGCGTAAAAGATCGAGAGAGAGAGAGTTCTGGAGATGGGTTTTCGTCGGAGATCGAGAGATATGGAGATGAGAGAGAGATTCGAGAGGCGGAGACGAGTGAGATTCGAGAAGTTTGAAACGGCGAGAGTGTTGAGACGGCAAGAGTTTTGTTTTTTTTCAATCGAAATGTATTGTTTTGGAAACCTATCCTATATTAATTGGGTTAAGTATGCTTATGTAATATTCTTTAACAGATGATTCTCCTCAGACCAGCGGTTAAACCAAGGCTTTTTATAACTCAAAAGTCTCTCTATCCCCGGGTTCGATATGTGGTGGATTCAAAATCTATTTTAATTCTTTTTTGTGTTACAGTTTGGAGTTAAATAAAATTAAATGTAATCCATAACAGATGATTCTTCTTGGCCTAGTGGCTAAACTCCCACACTATCCAAATACGCAGACTCTCTCCCTCTGGGTTCGATCCTTTGTGGTTCTAAATTTTTGTTGTCTGTAAACATCACAATTTTAAGCTTACCATATACATGTCCAATCCTTAGTATATAATCTCATTTCATTCTTTTTTACATTTGAAACACTTAACTTTTTTTCTGGAAACCCATCCAGAAACAATATTTTAACCTTCCAAGATATATGATACCCAAATAAAATACTTGATATCCTTCCAATCTTTCTTATGTAACCAGACGCCAACAACATAACAAAATAAACAGTCATAACTAAAACCGAGTCTTAACTAAAACAAAAAATGTTTTCATGCATCATTCTCATTTCCCAAAGCTCTCATCCACAAATTGGTTGAAGATCTCACAAGACAAGGTTCTCCTTAGCTCCAATGCATTGTCATCATTAATCTTTGTCATGTCTCCTATCTTCAATGACTGGCACTCCAGAATCTTGACAAGAAATATCCCACAGTTGAAAGGATGTTTTGTCTTGGGTAAACCTTGTGCCTGCTCAATCTCAAATGGAATCATCTTCACCTTATCTACCTCATCACCAGAAGATTCCACCAGCAGATTAGAAATCAACACTGTCATATTTAAAAATCAATATCAAGATAGAATCAGTTGAATATTTCAAACCAAGAAACAGATGAATACATCAAATACAGATTGTTTATACATACCTGCCAACTTTTTCACTTGAGGAATATCAATGCTGTTGCTTTCCTTTTGAAAACAATCATATACTGTGATTCTTTTCTTCTTCAAATGAATTTCCATCCCAATCCAGACATTGCTTTTTTTTCCAAGAGTAATCCCATACACAACATCAACATCTTCTCCCCATGTCTTCTCTGGATATACCTTCCCTCTCACAGTATCTTTAAATAAATCGTTGAAAATCTTTTTACCTTTGACCTTTTCTTTCTTGTAAGCCAAATCATCAGAGAGCAAGCAATGCAAGAACTCCATAGGTAGGAAGCACGCCTTTGGAATCTTGTAGTTGTGGAACCAAGCAGCATTCTCATTTCTTCTGCAATTTAGCATTGCAAAGGCTCCATCAATGTGCTGCAAAAAAAAAGGCAAACATTATCTAATTTGTTACTATATAATTTCCTGAAACTAAACAAATCCTTCCTGAATTTTTTTTTAAAAAAAAAGCTCAAGGCAAGAACATATGTAAACAAATTACCTCTTTCTTAAGGTCCTTTTTTGCATTTTCCATGCTTTGAAAGAAAGATTTCCTTATCTTATTATCATTGATTGATAGGGACCTGCAGTCGATTAAAGATTCAAAGGAATTACCAAACCTCTTATACATAAATATAAGAATATATAGACAAGGACAGAAACATGCTTACGTTTCATGCATGCCGGGCTTTAATGTCATCCAATTTTGAAGCCTTGAAAGCTTATGTTCCGCAGGAGTTGAAAACGGATCAACTGCAGGTATAATCTCAGGTATTACAGTTAAAGCCGGATTTCTGTCAGACTTGAATGGAGTTTTTGTGTCTCTAGATCGTTTAGGCACCCTCTCGCTCCTTCTTAGGAAAACATTATCCATTCCTGAATTTTGTGATGAGGCAGCAGCTTTCCTTTTCTTATCAGGCTTCACCTTTAATCAAACAATAGACACCAAGCAAAATATTATCAAATTTGTTGCAATCGGAATTTCTGGAAACCATTCCTGAAACTAAAATGTATGTATATCAAACAATTCACGTGAAGTATAATTCTAGTTATGATTTACCTTATCTGCCATCTTCCAGACTCCATCTTTCCATTCTCTATGAATTCGCAAATCTGAATGTTTGAATAGAATAGTTTCCATAGAAGTATAGAGACACACCGAGTATGTGTTATCACCAAGTACCATGCTAATTTGTCCGCTGCTCCAGCCATTGTTGTAGAAGGCTTCTACCTTATCCATCATCTCAAAGGATTTTTGGTCACTAGTTGGTGTTGCAGGACGTATTTTGTCAGCCGTGATAGTATCCTGAAGTTTCTGAAGTCTATGTTGGTCTGTGAAGAGTGTCGTGTACTCAACTGTCAGCTCCTCTAGTCCTTCACACAGTTTAAGATCAACAACCTTTCCTGGATACCATATTTCGTCATCAGTAGACAAAATTTCAACCTCTGCGCCTATTTGAAAGTGAGCTAGAAGCCTGCTTACTTCAACCTATTAAAAATGAAGATTCAGTAACATCAGCGGTTTTAAATTGTTAGAATAATAATTAAAGATCAAATATACTCGATGCATACCTCGTTTTTTTCTGAAAAATCTATAGCACTTGTCTGAAGATGCTCTGTTTGCTGAGTAATAGGCGGCATCTTCGAAACATATGTGGAAACTAGCTCAGTAGTAGGTTCTGTAGTATCCTTGAGATTTTCTTCTGCTTGATTCTGCTCTGATGGTGTCTCATCGGATTGATCTCCCTCACTTGTCTGAAGGTGCTGTGTTTGCGGAGTAAGAGGCTGTGTCTTCGAAACATCTGTGGAAACTAGCTCAGTAGTAGGTTCTGTAGTATCCTTGAGATATTCTTCGCTTGATTCTTTCTGCTTGATTGTGAATGCTCTCCTTCACTTGTAGAAAAATATTGGGTCGCAGTTTCTGTCTCACTCTATAAGACAAAAGTAAATGGTAAGAGTTAGTTGAATAGAAAAATATTACCTAAACATTTTAAATATTTCTTCTTACCAAAGCATTCTTATTTTCTTCAATAACTAGTGCAATTAGTGAAGACAATGGAGAGGAAGGTCTGTAATGCACAGCATGTGTATCCTCCTGTAATAACAGTAAAATAAAAGAGGTAGTTATGAAGAAGTTTCTACAATTTAAAATTCAAGTTGTACTTATGAAAGACATTTCTATGCTTACCTTTTTATTGTTTGCTGAAATGATCTCAGTCAATGGCTGTGTAGCCTCATACGTTTCCTCTGTTACCGTCTGCAAAAAAAACAAAAAAAAGTCAGGTAGGGGATCAAAAACACGTACAAAAGCTTTCAAACATTACTTGAAATCTCCAAGATTTTTTGAACATTTACCTGCTGTTTCTGAATTGGAGTAAAAACTTGAGCCTCAATACTCTTTGGAGATATTGGAGAAGAAGGTGTCTCATTCATTTCCAGTGTTTCTTTTTGCAAAACTTGAGTCTGAGCAGCAGGTGACTCAATCACAATCTGCAAAAAATATCAGGAAAGGCCATCATGAATACATTCAATTATAATTTCTAGAGTAAATATTACCTCATCATCTGGTTTTCCTTCTCCTTGATTAGTTTTGGGTGGCGTTTCATCAGTAGAGGTTTGTGTTTCCCTCTGCCAAAAATTAGAAAGGTCTATATATGTAAATCACCCAAAACTAATTGTAAACTCCAACTGTCATTGAGCATATACCTCTTTTGTCAGATTAGGAGTAAAAACTTGAGTATCAAGGGCAGGCGTGTCATCCGATGGCTCTCTCTCAATCTGTAAAAATTATCACGAAGTCAATCCAGAGTACGTTCTAAAGCTTCCAAACATTAACTTAAAAATCCAAGATTTTTTTTGACCATGTACCTGCTGAGTCTGACTTGGAGTATAAACGGGAGTTTCAATACTCTTTGGAGCTATTGGAGAAGAAGGTGTCTCATTCATTTCTACTGTTTCTTTCTGCAAAACTTGACTCTGACTAGCAGGTGACTCACTTGTTAATTTCTCTCTCACAATCTGCAAAAAAATATCAGGAATGGCCATCATGAATACATTCAACTATAATTTCTAGAATAAATATTACCTCATCATCTGGTTTTCCATCTTGATTAGGATTGGATGGCCTCTCACCGGTAGACGTTTCTGTTTCTTTCTGTCAAAAATCAGAAAAGCCTTTATATGTAAAAAAAAATCACCCAAAACTAATTTGTAAACTCCAACTGTGAAAACAATATCATTGAGCATATACCTCTTTTGTCAGATTAGGAGAGAATACTTGAGTATCAAGGGCAGGAGTTTCATCATCTGATTCATTCATTGTGTCCTGCAAAAATCAAGAATGCATTCTAGAATATGTACAAAAGCTTCCAAATATTACTTCAAAACTCAACAATATTTTATTGGTTACATACCTCATTTGTCAAATTAGGCTGTTGAGACATTGGAGATAAAGGCGTCTCACTCGATGATTGCGTGTAATCCTGCAAAAATCAGGAAGGCATTCAGGATTTTGTACAAGAATTTCCAAATATTTTCTTAAAAATTTTTGAGCATATACCTCATTTTGTTGAGACTTTGGAGATGCAGCTGATTCAATCATTGTCTCCTGCAAAAATCAGGAATGCATTCAAGAAGTACAAAAGCTTTCCAAATATTACTTCAAAACTCAACAATATTTATTGGTTACATACCTCATGTGTCAAATTAGGCTGTTGAGACATTGGAGATAAAGGTGTCTCACTCGATGGTTGCGTGTGAGACATTGGAGATAAAGGTGTCCCACTGGATGGTTGCGTGTGAGACATTGGAGATAAAGGTGTCCCACTGGATCGCTGTTTGTCAAATATTAGGAAGGCATTCAAGAATATGTACAAGATCTTCCAAAAAATACTTGAAAATGCAAATGTAAAAGAAGATGTTTTGAGAATTTACCTTTTGTGTCACGTTAGTGGGAAAAACATTGCTGTTTCCTTCCAACTCTGACACACGAGCTCTAAGATGTATGTTTTCTTCTTCCAGTAATGACATTCGATCCTTCATGCTCTTCAGATTCTCCTCCATTACCGTGATGATCCTGTTCACTTTTTCATTTACTGAATCCTCATCAATCGGAGTAGAAGCTTGGCCAGTCTCCTTATTTGCCATCATTTGAATAAGAGCATCCAATGTGTCAAATGTGTCTACACACCTATTTTCCCAGTCATCGGCTGTAATCTTGTACCCTTTCTTTGTTACATCTTTCACTGTTTCCAACTCGTCACTATATTTGTCTTCAATGGAGATATCATCTTCTGGATCATGAGGAATAGAAGGTAGTATGCAATGGACCTTCAGCTGAGAATATTTCAAAAAAAGACCAATGAGAAACATATTAAAAAGAAGAAGCCAAATAAACTGAGAAACATATACTTGGAAAAGCTTACCTTTGTATCAGCTTCAACCTGTAAAACCCTATCAAGTGATGGATTCTCTATCTCAGTGTATTTTTCACACAAGTAAGTCGGCCCAGGAACCTCAACTGTTGGTACACACTTACTGAACTTATTCCTTAGCAAAGGAATCGACTCTAGTATCCAAAGAAGGAATACTAGAGGATAACCTTGCAACTCAAATTTGGATTTATTCTCCAAATGATTCGCGACAGCGTTTTGAATTGACTTCAGGAGCACAATGTAAGCCTCTTTTCCCCATGGATATGTCATATCCTGTGCATTTTTCGCATATTCCAAAGGAAAACTCCCTCCTTTGCTCTTCCGCAATAATATGCTCTCTACCAGATGAGCATTGCGAGGCATATTCTCTCCTCAGAAGCATCTTCTCTTGTGTTTCTGAGCTGGTCCACCACGTCACTTAACTTATGACTACGCCCCTTTAGCAATTCCCAATTAAATCTCTCGGTTTCCCTTCGTGGTCCTTCTAATGCACCACTACATTTCAAGCCTGTCATCATATGAAATTCTCTTATAGAGAACCTCATTGGCTGCGCACCGAAATGGAACCAGGCTTCATTCTCCTTGACAGAAACGATGCTTCTAGTGAGAATGGCGTAGACTATCTTTGCTGATAACTTCAATCCTCTCTCACTGAGCTTCATTACAGGTCCCAGAAATGATCCTCGGACTCTTATCATCTCATCTGGTTTTAGGATGCTTTTGACAATAGAGATATAATCTGAACCAGAGTATTGGTTGATTGCTGACTTTTCTTTTGGCTGTGAACCAATAGGATACTTCAGCTCTGGCAGTGCTAGTTTTAGAGGTACTGAATCTCCCATCTTGTTTCTATCCTGCGTAAACAAGGAAAAAAAAAATTTCAAACTTTTCTGGAAGGCTTTCCTGAAATAACACAAATACAAAACAACACAAAAATCTTCATTTGCTTCGCTTGTTAATAAGAACGAGTAACACACAAATCAAAATCAAAACGCAAGCTTCCCAAATTTTAATTCAAAAACCCTAATTTTAAAAAGTTACCGATTTTGAGAGTAGAGAGTGTGACGCTGATGATTAGATAGCCGGAGAAGATGATTATCGAGCCGGAGAAGATGATTAGCGAGCCGGAGAAGACGATTAGCGAGCCGGAGAAGATGATTCCCGAGCCGGAGACTTCGATTCCCGAGTCAGAGAAGATGATTCCCGAGCCGGAGACGACGATTCCCGAGTCGGAGAAGATGATTCCCGAGCCGGAGACGACGATTCCCGAGTCGGAGACGACAGTGCCGGTGAGGGTTTGAAGATTCCCGAGAGGAGACGACACGATTCGCGATCGAATGAAATGAAATGTTTTTTTTTTCTATTCTTATAACAAAGGGTATAAAGGTAAATTACCCCTTTAATGAAACCTATTTTTGTGACTTCTGATCCTGAGTGCTAGTTTGGGGAGGAAAACTTCAAAAGGTGTTATTATTGACAATTGCCCAAAAAACAATCCGAAAGTAAATTATTTAAGTGTTGTTGACAAAAAAAAAAAAATATTCAAGTGTTGATGAAAGTTAAGGTTTTTGAGCCCCAAAATTTTGAAACTATTTTAAGTTTTTCCCGAATTGTTTGATAGTACAATTTACACCCTAGCTAGTTGGTTGTAATCCAACACTTTGCATGGCGTTCCTAAATATATTACTTCTTGCCTCGGTAATTAAACATTGTTCTTTGACGCCGATCTGAACTACTAACCTTTGAAATTTTGACTTTCTTTTCTCAGATGCTTGTTTCTGATCTGGTAGTGACAGTGACAACCATTCTTTTGTACTTATCAGCTTACTTTGGTCATCCGTGCTGTAATTTCTTTTACGACAAAGCACGACAAGAATGAAGCTTTTGAGTTTTTCTTCATCTCCAATGTCTGTGACCCGGAATCATCTGGTGATCCCATGAAATCGTCAATGTTAGCTGCTCCAAGACCAACTAGGAAAAACTGTAACAAAAGAAGAAAGGGACCTTGCGGGAGCCAATGGAGCTGATGCTTACCATCTTAGTGAGGAACGTTTCAAAGAAATTGGAGCTAAGTAAGATAGGATAGGCATAAGAGTCGCCTAAGAGCTGATTCTTGCTAATGTTTACACATGTGATAAGAGCGAGGAAAATTTGGTTAACTGACACAAATGCGACTTTGAGTTTCATCGCTCTGAAAGAGAAGACAAAAGCAACCAGCGTTGAGGCTGTGAAAGAAAGTATATTGATGGTTTGGTTTGCGATGGAAACGTGTGCACCAATGCCTGATAGGTTCAGACAAAGTTGTGTATATTCTGAATACTTTGGACATGATCTCTGCTAATAATCTAAAGTAATAACAAAAGAATTTTCAGTAACTTTGATCTTGTATCACCAAACAGTCGTATGAAATACTACACTGTCAGTCTGTCACAAACTCTTACAGTCTAACGTATATCTATGTATATAGAGAGATCCAGAGAGAAAGCTTTCTTCTCTAATACAAAATTTTCAGCTAAAGGCGAAAGTGCTCATGATCTCGAGTGGCTTGGGAACCCTTCATTTGTAATGGGGCTGCAATGAATGAAGAATAACAACTGTTACATTATTAAAAACCAGACTAAAAGAACTTAATAAGCTTGAAATGTAGAGGCTGAGGCTGTTCTAAGATAATTTAACTGGTATGTCTTAACTCAAAACACAAATTAAGGTGGATCTAAGCTTGTTTCAAAACTTACCAGTGATGAAGATTTAGAGGAGAACCACGTTGATAAATTTCCTCTTGGCGAATGCAAGCCACCATTTGTTCGGTGTCCCATTAGCTCTATACGCCACGCTCAGTAGCCTCCCACTAGTCTCCTCTCGAACCTGCTTCAGATAGTTCCTGAAAAGATCTGACATTTCGAAGCCAACAAAACAAGAGGGCTCAAAGAGTTAGTTAGCCAGTGAGGATCAAAAACAGACCTATTAACATGTACCTGCTTCTTCCTGGGACGAAGGAAGTGAAAAGAGACCTGGAAACGGAAACCCAGCTTCTCCAGGAACAGGGATATCCTCTAAACCCAAGTTGATAATCGCCTTAGTTCCAACAGCCAATGTTCTACACCCTTCGAGCCTCTTCAACGCCACGTTTATGTAGAAGGTCAGGTAAATAAGGAGCTTATCAGCAGGGCTTTTGATAGGGAAGTTTGTGAAGAAGACATTCGCGCGGAAGAACGTGATTGCCTCATCCACTATATCAGTCCTATCTGCATATATATATAAACAACAATCATGTAAATGATCTTTCGTTGCCTACATTCGAAGATGATGAATACCTTGTTCTGAAACAGGTGCAGGACCCTTGATATGGCTCTTGAGAGGAAGCAAAGGACAGCCACACGCCTTTGTTATCCCGTCTTCTTCCACAAAGCTCGAGTGATACACCTGAGAAAGAGCGTTTTAACCATGGAATCAAATGAGTCTCACAGAGTTAACAAGAGACTCGTTGCTGCAAGAAGTGCATCCAAATTGGTGATGCAGGCTTACAGATCAACGAAGCAGAAGATCCAATCGAATCTAATTAGGACTAATGTCAATTGAAGATACAAATTGAATATCCGTACCATTTGGTTCCCGATTCGAACAACAAATCAAAGCTCTGAGAACGTAGATCTACTGCGATGAAGAAGATCACGGAAGGTATCAGAATCGATCGGTGTGTAAACGAAACGAGATGAGATTTGGTTTGACCTGAGATCAATCTAACTTCTAAAGCATCTGCGAAAGAGAATAGATAAAGAGATTCGATTCTCCGGATAACTTCTAATATACCTGATTCCGGTGAAGAGTCCGCGGCGAAGTAGCGACGGTAGTCTCTAATCGACGAACTAAGGAATCGAATGAAAAAAAAAAAATCAAAGGGGGAGAAGACAGTCAGATATGTTGACACGTGTAAAGCCTGCAGAAAATGTAGAATGTTAGCTTCGTACCGGTACAACTAATAAATACCAATTCCCGGTTTTGGTTTGATGTTCCCGGGTTTGGTTTGATGTTGGTTCGATGGAATTGGCAGAAATCGGTTATTTCTCGGATTTATATTTTAATTCTACACAAGGTCTGACTGGTGACCATTCGGGAAACAAGAGGAACATATAAAAAAGAAATGTTCAGGAATAAAATATCAGGAATGAAAAGTAATGTTTGTTCCTTATCAATTTTAAGAAGGAATACTTTTGTTTTTTAATTTTCTACAAAAAAAAGAAATAAAAGGGAATGATAAAGAATTATTATTCCTTGTGAATGGTGATTTTTTTCAGGAACGTTAGGGAATGCATTATTCTTCGCCGTTCTCTGGTCACCGTTCATAACAAAAGAAAAACCGTTTTAAAACAAGTGCTTAAAAACCGTAAACAAAAGAAAAACCGTTTTAAAACAAGAAAAACCGTAAACAAAAGAAATATTTTAAAAGTGATTCTACAACAAGTTTTAAGTTTCGGTTTAGGGGTATAAACAAAAGAAAAACCGTATCAAACAAGTGCTTAAAATATGGTTCGATTTTCGGATTGGTTTTCCGGTTCAGTTACTGGTTACCTTGGATATATATATATTCATCTTTACATAAACAGTCTTGTACCAACAAATTGACTATTAATGAGCGCATCTTGACCTCGTACCAATAACTTTAAAAGACACTTTTTGTACACTGATTTCATAACGATACAACAGGTGATCACTGCACCAAGTGACTAAACTAGATTGATGCTACATTCAATGGCTTCACCATCATTTACATTAGCAGTTACTGGGGTGTGTCGAAAGCTATCATCATCTGAACACTTAAGAACTGCTCTTTCCACAGTATGGTGATGAGGTTTCAAGTCGGTACTATGGCTCTGATCTTTGTAGCTCGTGAAAGCACCTAAAGCTCCAAGAAACCCTTCATGCCTTAAGAACATTGCTTTTGCCTCACCTCTCGACCTGAAATGACAAAACTTTAGTCTTTGGTCTGAAAGGTTTATAAAAGTAGTATCAGTCTTAGGTTTACCAGAAATGAACAGCAACAGATATTGTGTCCATGGTGTACTCAAGCCCGCGGATGAAGAACCCACCAAAGAAAATACGTTTAAGACCAAATCTAAGTGCATTCAAGTAAGCAATCTGCAGAGAGAGAGAGAGAAGATGATCCAAAATCTATAAGCTTAGAGTATTCTAAAGTGCATGAAAATGCTTACAGGAACCGACCTGACCGATGTTGTTAGATATCATTCTTAGAAGTGATCTTGCAACATCTTCTGGCTGGTAGTCTTCAAGTTCTTTCCCGTCAGAAATCGCTTTCCCGAAGCTGGAAGCGATTGCTGTTGAGGAGAGACCAATCTACCAAAAGAAAAAGAATGAAAATTTGTTTTTTATGATACCAATGCAAAACATTAGCAAAACAAATATTAATCAGTTTACCTTTGAGTAATCTGTTCCACCGTAGATATCACCAACAAGCATGTCAATTACTCTGTTATTACCCTGGTGGCTTAACTCCAGCAGCTCATCAAAACTGAAACTTAATGATATTAGTTATACTCATGAAAGTAGGAAACTGCATGAATAACGTTTAGAATAAGAAAGAAAGTTACCTCTTGCATTTTGTCAAAAGCTTTCCAAGACCTAAAAATGTGCCTCCACCAAGGCTTGTTCCACTGATTCGCTCATACTTTCCATCTCCATCGACCTACAAAAGAACGAGCTTGAGAGTAAGAACCATTGTTGCTCTACTTGCTAAAAAAGTGATCAGAGAAAAGGCCAAAACCATAGTAAAACCTTGATCATGCTAACGCCAGAGCCGATATTAACAAGGAGATATGGATACAAATCATTATGGTCGATCTGGACAAACTCCTTTTGTCCATCCAAATAGGTAAATGCTTCCCTTGGCACTGTCTGCAATATCAGATTCATACTTCAGGTATAAGCCGGCATACAACAATAGCTTATCTGTTATGGATTAGTAGCTATGCAACAATTGCATAATCATGATTAGATAGAAAAATAAAAATCCAACCTTTAGGAGAAAATTGACACCACAAACAAGAGAATGCATCTCATCTTCCTTATCAAAGACAATCCCAAGTTTCTCCTTAAATAAATCAGCAAACTTAAATGCTCCACCACCTGTGGCCTTTTGGAACATCATTACCAATTAGCATTACTATAAACTTCAACGCCAACATTCCTTCACTGCTCAGCTTTAGATAACAGATATCTATTACCTTAACAGAAAGCTTATCGCGCTCTGTGCCATTCGGATGCTGCACACCTGAATAGTTACAATAAAAGGAATCAATAATAGAAAAAGACATTATTTTGCCTCCATTTCCTAAAAATACTATAATTCTAAGAGAAGAAAAGCATCAAAGACAAACTAATTAAAACAGGCGTGATTATTGAGAAAGAACACTACTAATGGTGTTTTATGATCTGGTTCTTACAAGCAACATGTGTTTCACACTAATCATTACTCCAAAATAAAATAAAAAGCAAGAAAGCTTATGAATTACACATTAAAAAAAAATCTGATTCAACAACACTAACCGGAATGTTGAAGAATGTTCAATCGAATAAAATCTAAGCAATCATCAATTTTTCTGGTCTCAAACTTGGCGAAACAAAGCCTCCCTTGCACGGCCGAGCAACCATTATTACCAACGACGATGCTTCCGTCTTCGCAATTGTCTCCATTAGGAGAGAAATAGACAAGCTTTATCAAAGTCCCTGCGATAGAAAATCAATTTTCCGGATCAATCGAGACGACGAGCCCCAGAGCAGAATCGGATCTAAAGGTTTGAGAAATTAACCTCCGATGTCGAGAGCCAAATGAGAGATTTGAGTCGAGAAGCGAGAATCTTTTGGATCCATTCCCGTTTTTTTTTCTCTGCTATTTCGAAATGATCTTTTCTTCCTTTTTTTTTTTAATTTTGTTTTCGAGTTTTTATTTATTTATTTATTAAACGTAAATTAAAAGGATGTTGTTCAACGTTCAACTACTTTGGATCTAACCTATCCTCATGTCTGACTTGTATTTCTTCTCCATTGAGCAATGTGCAATGTGCCGCAATGTTTGGTTGTCTCTTTTTTTTTCTTTTTTCTTTTTTCTTAAGATATTTTTTTTTTCTTGAGAGACGAAATCTTGCTGACTTGTCATTTGGTCTTGTTGGGTTGCATTAAAAAAAACATTGTTGGAACTCAAAGAGAACGAACATTTGTTTCTCTGTTGGATTGGGACATGTTTTTTTTTGGGTAGAAAACTTGGTCATTGAGGAACTGATGTTTTTTCTTGGTGTCCAGATAATATGATTAACTGGATTGTTTTTTTTTTTGGACAAAACTGGATTGTTAAAAACCAGTTAAAAGAATGACAAATTTCTTGCTTGCTATATGACAATGCACATATAGTCCTTACCGCCTTGGGTGATACTCCCGGCCATTGTTCAAATTTTGAGTTTTAAAGTTTTTTTTTCCGGATTTCCAAAATGTTTTGGGTTCGGATAATACATATAATCTGAAATACTAGCTTACAAAATATATTAGGATATTTATATACCGGACTGAGTATGGATTCAAATTCTTCTGTCCATGTTCAGTTGGGATCTCGGTTTAAGTTACAATGTCCAGATCTAAAATAAATAAGCCCTCAACTTTTTTTTCAGACTAATAGATATTTGTTCAGATTAATAGAGACATAAAATCTCTAATGTGGTGTCAATATAACTGTTTACAGTAATGCCACATGTTAGGAGAATATATGTATATCATAATGTAATCTATACTATACTAAAAAGGGGATATAAGCTCCTCTTAGAGTGTCCACGTAGGCACAAAAAATCGTCTAATCAGAAAATCCGAAGTTGCCACGTCATCTCATTTATTTTTTCGTAAAAAATGAAAAAATAATGCAAAGTATATGATCGAACCCGGGTTAGTATGACATAAATATATGACAGATACCACTAAGCCATTGAAACTTTCTTGGACACATATACAAGAATCACTAAA
This sequence comes from Brassica rapa, assembly GCF_000309985.2. Lineage (NCBI taxonomy): Eukaryota > Viridiplantae > Streptophyta > Magnoliopsida > Brassicales > Brassicaceae > Brassica > Brassica rapa. The sequence goes on along the minus strand of NC_024803.2, from coordinate 10,619,915 downwards.
TATGTAATCACAAACTCTTATGTACATTTACAATAATATGGATTCAACTTTCAAGACTCCGATACTTTGTTTTGTAAAAAAAATAAGTAAGTGAGCTAATATATTCTTTGAAAGTGTGAGAACATTGACAAATATGAAAAAACACAGATTTTTATTTTCGTGACAAACTTAAGAATTTTGTAAAAGTAAGTTTAACATATAAATTTTTGTGACAAATATGAAAAAACATAGATTTTTGTACAATTTTGACAAAACAACTCAAAACATAGTTCTCTAATGTCTTAATAAAATATTATTTAAGGGTGCAATAATTAAATATATCAATTCAATAAATTTTGTAATTTATAGACAAAACAATAACACAACAAATTTCAATTAGAAAACAATAACAAGATAAGAAAAACAATTAGATTTATTTAATTACCATTTTATTCAATTTTCAATAATTTCAAATTGTAATAATATATCTTTTTGAAGTTACAAAAAATAATGTTCTTTCTTTATTACACTAGCATTATTTATAGATTCCATATACACAAATAAATATAATATAACGACATAAGCTTGCTTTTTCCGATTCATATGAAAACTTTTTACGTTATCCACCAAAGCAAATTAATTAAATCAATCAAATTGTTAGAATACAAAAAATTAATATACAATTTTATTTTAAATTAAATTATTTAAAAAGTGTATTTTCATTAAAAACAAAATAATAAATAAGTAAAACTGATTTGATGGTAATTTTTATGATATATATATATATATATATATATTATGTGAAAGAAATATAAGCTTAATATTGAAAAAAATCTTAAATACAAAAAACTCTGAAATTAACAAAAAAAACTAATAAAAATTAAACTATGATATCAGTTGAAAGCTTCTTAGATAATATTAATAAAATATTTAAGCGATAATTAGACAAATTTGATTTTTTTTGCCAGCCAAAAGTTTATTATTAATTAGCATCAGTTATTTCAAGATGTTTAAGAAATGATTGACAAAAAAATAGGATGAACATAAATGATATATGAACTATGAATAGTATTTTGTAAAGATGATTTATATAACACATCTGCACATCCATTTTCAGTTCTTTTTGATGCCTAAATTCTATTTCTTCAGAACAGTTATTCCACAAAGAGATCGTATGAGATAATGTTTTGATATTCAGATTTGTTTCTTGACTGTTAAGAAGATTGATAATTGTAAAAATGTCTCATTCGAATATGATATGTCTATAATCGAGTCCCTAACATGAGACAAATTTGTTTTAAAAGTAAATAATTCTTATATTATATAATAAATATATATTTTTTACTGATAATAAAAATATAGTTATTCATCCATCACAAATAACTATGTAAATATGTTGAATCAAGTACAACAATCAAACAACATAATAATTTCTACAAAGAAAATTTTAAATATATATTTATGTTATGTAGTCTTATTTTATATTCTTTAAATAATGTAATACAATATTATACTTTTTTTTTTAGAATTGAAAAATACATATAATATCTATCTGCGCGTAGCGCGATTAAAAAATCTAGTACAAATAGAAGTGAATTCTTATACAATAGTTGGAAAATATACGTTTTTGATATTAAAAAAAAATTTCATAAATATTTTAAAATTGTTGTTCTCATGATTTACAAATCAATAAATTTATTTTTGTATATATAACACTCTACTTATAATACTAATTGATTTGGTTTGTAGACTTGTAATTTGTAAACATACGAACAATCACATAATAACTGAGACCAAGTAACATAATATCCACGTTTGTATAGTTGATTGCATAATAGGTAAATTACGTATTTAAAGTCTTGCAGATAACTCTGTTTCTTTTCACTGGGTTCCTAGGAACTCTGTTTCTTCTGTTGATCTTTTAGCCAAGCAGGCTCTAAACGCTTTTGTACCAAACATGGGTTGATCTGATTAAGGAAGTTGGTGCACACAAAAAAAAAAAGTCTTGCAGATAACTATATAATTAGCTAAATAACATACGGTATTTGTAGAACAATAACAAAATTCTATTTCACCAAGAATCAGACAACAAAATATGTTTTATATGTGTGATTGTATGTTACAATTCATCATTTCCATTTTTTTAATTTTTTGGTTTATTAAATATTTTTATTAATGTTTCAAATAATCTAAAAATATTAAAGGTCCAGATATCGACCAAAAATCTATGATAAAAAGACGATAGATCTGTTTTTTTTTTGTTATATTTTAGCAAAATGCCATGAATTATTATAGTTTGACAAATTTTATTCTCACCACACAATCAAAGAAAACATATAACTTAAAGCATAGAAATCAAACACACCAAAACAGTAATTGTAAACATAATTTGGCTTTATGCCACGCCAAAATATTTCAAAAGGGCTTCCGCATCTTCACCAGGTCTTTACGATTTGAAATCGAGGGATTCGTCGTTATAAATATCCCACCATCTCTTGACCAACATTTTGACATCTTCTCTGTCCATGTAAGCTTCTTCTCCAGTGAACTTCCATGGCTTGGATCCCTACCATTATTCACCAGTAATACTTATAAAAAGGATGAAAAATTCAGAATCAAGACATGTATGTAAGCAATAGAGAGTACTTACAGGTGCACAGTAATGAATAACTTTGACATTCTCCAGCTCCACATTCTCCGGGTGGCGCCAAAGTACAGACATAATCAAGTTGTAAACCAATGGAATCGGTTTAAAAACTTTCTCGAAGAACACATTGAGAAAATCCTGCCAAAATCCCACGTACCAATTCATCATCATTCGAATCAGTGGAAAATAATATTTCATGTCTTTTATTTTCTCAATAACCAAGTATGATTTTAATATTTACGAAAACATGTTTGCATCATTTTAATCTGAATTTTAAATGTAACATATAACTCACTTGTTCTGCAAATTCTGAAGGTGGTGTGACCTTGAGAGTCTGGAGGAGGCTCTCATATGTAGAGAGGTTAGGCTCAAACACAAACATTCCAGCGTTGTAGTACAGTGGAGGAGGAGATTCCATCTCGACCGGCCACTTCACCTTTTCCGGGCACTGCTGGCAGTATCCAATTTTGTATTGGGGCGTGTGGCTCCATGTTTTCTCACAGAAACAGCCTATAACGCCATGCAAGTAACCATCTGGCAAATCAAATAGCTCGTCTATATTGTCATAGACTTGAATATCCGCGTCAAGGAACACTACCTTGTTGTACTCTATAAACTACAAGTTTAAAATAAATCAGAAACTTAGATTTCAACATATATAAAAAAGTGCTCTGGTTTTCAGTTTGTAATGATTTAGACATGCTTACGTTCCAAATACGAAGCTTCGAGTAGTTAATAATGTAATAGTCCCTTGCATAAGAGACCTGGTCGTCCGGAGGATATACAGGCTCGATCTCACGCATTATACAGCCTTGAGACCTCAAGATCTCTTTATGTTCCTCAGGCACATCAGGCATCACAGCAACAACGAGAGGGTAAGCACTTTTAACCTTACGCAAACCCTTTGCTAGACCCACTACACCCTTCACATAGTCTCCATTACCTGCCAGGAATGTCATATAGGCTCTTTGTTGATGGGCATTTTGCTTTAAAATGACTTGATCCATGGGAATGGATGGGGCCATTTGGAACCAAGGAATATTAGGTTGGGTTTGGAAGTATTTAAAATAGGAGGAAGTTTTCTGATGAAGCTTGTATGTGCCAACTTGTGACGTTGGCCTCTGAATTATATACACTTATGTTACTGATGAAAGCTATCACCAATTAAGTCACATATAGAAATGTAAAATTGTGGTGACACCTTATTGGTCCATATGTCATTCATATATCATGAAAAGAAATTTGAATTATATTTTTTCCCATACCTTTTTTTGCTTATTCTAAGAATGTACAATGTAAGAAATTTTTGAAATGTATTTGTACATACCTTTTTTTGTTAGCATATTCTTAAGAAAAAAAATATTTCCAAAAAAAATCATATATATTTCTAGTTTTAACAGTTGACCATATCTACTTTATATATTCTATAATGCAATATTGCACTTTAAAATTTCATATCAATATTTATAGGAAATATCCCCTATATATTATTTGAGAAACATTACAACATTTTGTGTAGTCACATGTCATCACTAGAATGATTCTTAGAATACTTAGAGAAATATGTTGGTCCATCTAAATATATAATAAGATTTTTATTAAACTAACCATAAATACATTATTAATGTGATGCATTACTTCCTTAAATAAAATTACAGAATTGCCTAATGTGGCTAAAGTATATATATGAAAATTAATTATTTTGAATAAAAAAGATTTGATAAAAATAAGTGTGTCTTATATTATATTTGTTTAATTTTAAACTATTAAAATAAATTAAACAACCATAGTAACCATATAATAAAAATTAATTTTTTTTTATATGTTATATTTTGAATTTTTAAAAACGAGTATAAATTACTAAAACTGTTAAAAATTTCACATTCAAATTTTGTGATCCATGGTTTAAATTTTTTGTTATGACATGATACAAATAATTAAAAAAATCATATAAGTTGAAAGTCTCATTTATACTCGTTTCAAAATAAAAGATATAGGAATATATATATATATATATTAATCCCATAGTGAAAATTTTGTTATCAGTAATTTAAATTTTTTGCTATAACAAATACAAATGATAAAAAAATATGAGCAAAATGCATCATTTAATAAATATTAATATTAAAATATACTATATACATGTTACCATAATTTAAATTTAATTATATACCATATCAAATAGAAAAAATATTTTTTTGATTAATAAAATTTATTTATATGTTCTCACCAGTTTAATTATATAAGTAATAGTTACTGATTTTTTAACTATTCAATATATATTTATTATTTCATAATATGTTAGAAACATATAATATATAATAGTTTATATATATAATATTCATTCCGCGCAAGGCGCGGATCTTAACCTAGTATATAAATATAGACGATTTTACATATGCACTTCAAAGGACATTAACCGCAAAAATCAAAGCGTAAAACAGTATTAAGTTTGTAATAATAAAATTTGGGGGAGAATTCATTAATTATATATTAATAAAATAATAAAAGTTATGTCGAGATAATTAATCCATAAAATAATTCCTCCTACATAAAGAGTAGGACGTCGCTTTTCTTTTCTTGCCTAGACGGTTTCCAATACCGAATAATTGGGCCAGTGACCTAGAATCAAGACATGATGCAATAGGAACCATGATTTTTGGAGTCATGATTAGGGAAAAATTTAATCAGATGTATACTTTTGGTTTGTTTGAATAATTTATAGAGATTTAGTGAAATGCAATGGTAAAGAGAGTGTTAGTAGCCTTCTGCTTTCTGCTGCTCGGGTTTGATCCGCATTAGGAGGTGTTATTTAACAAATGCAAAAGTTCCCGGCAAAGAGGTGAACAACTCATTTTTTTATTTAAAAAAAAAGAAATTCATTCTCAAATGATTCGGTTTACAAAAATATCAAATTTTAATTTTAAATAATATTATATTTTATTTAGATTATTATTTGTGAAAGTTTCTAATATCCTTAATGAATAATTATATATAATTTATTATATAATTAACGTAATACCCATACAATGAATATAATATATATTAAAATATTATTCTTATATATTGTGTGTTGTTATAAAAATTAATAATTATAAACTATAAAAATTCAAATTAAGAAACATAAAGACACATCATTAGATATTAATCAAGTAAAAACTGAACTTTTTATAATCCAAAAAAATTATTCAGTGATTTTGATGTACAAATACTATACTTACCCCGGTATTTAAACCACCAATTCAATCAAACCCATTTTTACATTTTTCTTGTATTTGCAACACTTTAAATTTAATATTATAATAGTTTCTAAACAGACCAATACTTTCAACAAGAATTAAAGGAGACGACTTACTCTTAAGAAAAGACATATCGCGTGAAAAACTTATTCTTTTGCCGAAAGCTTGTATATGTATTGCTTTTAGATAGTATAATGATTAACTAGACGGTGCGTGGGTGTTTGTCTTAATTAGTAAAAAACTTTATAAATTCATAACAATTAGTAATTACTGGGTTTTAGAAATTGTGGTCCATGTTATAAATTACAGCTTGATAATTATTATATTGAATGTATTTGTAACACGAATATAAATGAGTACTAACATAGTCATGTATTTTTTTGTGTTTTTGTTTCATTATTAATACAAAATTGTTCTTGAACCCTACTATTGTAAGTGTAAAAATTAAAAATTACTAATTATATAGCTATCTTATTAATGGATAATTATTTATACAGAACTCATAATGGTTTTAAATATTAACATGCATAGTAAATGTGTTTTTAGTTCGTTTAGAATATTTTAGAAATATAAAATTATAAGGATACAAAAAAAATTGATTCGTTTTTAGTTGAAATTTATGTTATTAGTAAAAAAATTTTTATTAATATTGTATGCATTTACTTATTTAATAATAAGAAAATGGACCAATTTTTTGTACATGGGCCATTGACCTCTTTATAGTAAAAATTATTAAATTTTAAGTTATGCTTTATATTAATTTAGATAAATCAAATACAAATTGAGTATGGTCTTGATATAAAATAAAAAAACGTGGCCAACAACTCTATACTAACAGTTTTTTTCCGGGAAAAAAAATTGTTTCCTGAAACCTAACTTATTAACGTGTTGCTCTCTCTCTTGGCAAGATGATCTCTCATCTTCTCACCTAAATCTCATCGAAAAATCGTAAACTTCCTCTGTTGTGGATTTATGTGTTTCTCCCAAAGAGTTTCAAGTTTGTATCTCAAATGGTTATATTTTCTTTCTCCTCTGTTCTTTCCTATATCTGACTTTATCGGTTAAGATCTTTCTAGTTTCAATCTGTTTCCCTAACCGAAGGTACTCTGTAAATTAACTAAAAATTACCAAATAAGATTCTATATGCCAGAAGCAAAGCTTTCTCAGAAGATTAATGGAATGGCAAGTTGAAGATTCCCCGCAAGATTTTCGGGTTCATAGTTATTGTTTACATATTTGTAAGATTTTCGTTAATATGATATATCAATGTGTTTCGTTGGTATTTCTCATTTATGAGGCCCAAATAAATATTACTAATGGGCTTCGATGATATTTTAACAGATTCATAATGAAGACCTGCCGAAATTTATGTTAATTGGAAAATCGCATAAAAAACCGTTTGCAAAAAGTTTACACTTTAAACTTTGAAACATAAATGCTAGCACTTTAAACAATGAAACATATTTCAATAACATATTAAACATCGAAACTAGCTTACTTGTTGCACACGTCAAAATTATGACTGGTTTATAATCTTGTAACAATTTCGATGTGTGCATCAAGTAAGTTAGTTTCGATATTTAATGTGCTATTTAAACAAGTTTCAAGTACAATTTTTTGTCAAAATAGAGTGGTATGGAATGTAAATATTAAACTTCTATTCCTATCTTCAAACAATCTTTTTTTGAGCAATTTCCAAACAATATTTCTATAAAATGTTACACATGTTTCCAAACATTATCAATTGATACTTCTAAGTTTAATAAGATAGATATATATTAAGATATTGTCTTAAATAATTTACTCTATTAATTTAAAATTCTATTTTTATCTACCGATAAAATATTATCATTTAAGTTTAAAATGGTTCAACAAGGCAAAGTAACATAATTTGGAGCATTATAAATACATTTCTTATTGGGTTACTAAAAATACGGTCATCCTAATATATTGATTTCGGTTACCACTTAACCTAACCAAAATTTACCAACCACAATATATTTAAGTTATGTGCATTTATTTTTAGTATATAAATTTTAAATATATTTTATTCGATTTGTATTATAACATCATATATATATATATATATTAAAGTTGTTTATTAAAACAAATGAATATATATATATATTAAAGTTGTTTATTAAAACAAATGAATCAACTTAAAATCTTGGATAAAATGACAAATCAATATAATCATTTTTCAAGTTATAGTATAGACAGACTCGAGTCAGAATTTAGTATCCATATTAAAGAAGTCGTTGAAGCTTTCAACAATGTTCTTAAAGTTGGATCGGACGATAAACTCGTTTAATCTTTTGGTTTTGCAATATCTCCTAGAATTGCATCTCTTATTTCTTAAAGATGTTTCCACCACGGGACGAGATGAATCCTCGGGCTAAGTGCAGACTTGTCTACAGAAACCTTCCATATTCTTTTTTAAGAAAATCAATATCAGATTGTCCAAGGCCAAGAACACAGTTTTGCATCACTTACTGTTCTGTTTGTTTTCAATCATGCTTACAGAATATGATGGAGGGATAATCAATAAAACACTTTAAGTGACTACTAGGAGGCGTAACCAATATAGAAATTAGAACACACCAATAGTAAATATATCTTTAGCAAAGCTTCACATAGATATAGCAATACAAATACTCCAATTCCTTATAGGTAACACCTTACACACTAGCATATACTATTTCATAACCTCTCGGGTCGAGAAAGGGAACCTGAGAACTGTAATTTCAATGCGCAAGGGTTTCTATTTCTGCTTATACTATTTCAAACTATGTATACATATATATCAAAGGAAAATAGATAGAGGAACATGCCAAGTCTTTTTGCACTTTATTTCTAGACCATCTCAAGCAGCGGAAGGTGCAGGAATGTAGGTCATTTCCGGTTCGAGTACCGAAGCTAGGATGGTCGATTTTGTAACGGTCTCTTCCACATCTACAGGGATTTTCGACTTGAAATCGAGTGATTCATCGTTATATACATCCCACCATTTATCAACTAACATCTTGATGTCTTCTCTGTCCATGTTAGCTTCTTCTCCTGTGTACCTCCATGGTTTGGATCCCTATCAATTTCATCATCAATAGTAAAAGGAATCAAAATTCAGCAACAAACTAAAAAACCTTCTCCGGTTTGTAAAGCAAAGGGGTCACTACTTACAGCTGCACAGTAGTGGACAACCTTAACTTTCTCCAGATCCACGTTCTCAGGGTGACGCCAAAGCATAGCAAGAACAAGATTGTAAACCAGAGGGATCGGTTTGTACACTTTCTCAAAAAACATATTGAGAAAATCCTGCCAAAGCAAAGTTACAAAAAATATACCAAATACCAAAATTAACAAAACCAGAGGTCTTCAGTATAATCAGATATATAATCATTAAACTTAATGTAACTCACTTGTTCTGCAAACGGTGAAGGTGGTGTGGTCTCTAGGGTTTGAAGGAGGCTCTCGTAAGTCAAGGGGCTAGGCTCAAACAAAAACATACCAGCGTTGAAATACAGAGGGGGTGGTGGAGATTCCATATCTTCCGGCCACGTGACCTTCTCCGGGCACTGTTGACAATACCCAATGGAATACTGCGGCGAGTGGCTCCATGTTTTCTCACAAAAACAATCCATCACGGCATGGAAATACCCATCAGGCAAATCAAAGAGGTTATCAATATTGTCAAAGACTTGAATATCTGCATCCAGATACATCATCTTGCTGTACTCTTCAAACTGCAACAAGTAAAGCCGCATAGATATTCAACTATAACATATCTTTTTTTTTCTGTAAAAAAAACTATATCATATATCTTGATGAACTAGATTTTTTGTTAAGAATCCAAATACTTACATTCCAAATACGCAACTTTGAGTAATTGAGAACATAATACGCCATAGCAAACTCAACTTGGTTGTCTGGAGGATGAACAGGATCAATCTCACGTAGGACACAGCCTTGAGACCTCAAGATCTCCCTATGTTCCTCAGGCACATCAGGTAACATAGCAACAACAAGAGGGTAAGCACTTTTGACCTTACGCAAACCCTTTGCTAATCCCACGACTCCCTTCACGTAGTCCCCATCACCTGCCAAAAACGTCACGTAAGCTCTCTTTGAAGGTGCTAGATGTACCTTCTCGGATATACTGAGCGTGTTTACGGAAATCTCTGGGGCCATTTTGAGGAAAAGAGGGTTTTGGGGTGGGTTTTAGGATATAACTGAAAATGTTTTCTTGGGTGTTTGAGAAGTTAAGGAAAATAGTAATTTGGCTTTCTAAAGTATATGCCAAGTTTTAGTTAGTAACTTTGAATTTTGGCTTGTGAGTAGTTTCCATGAAGGCTACCACAACGTTTGGTTAAATAGACGTAGCACGAAGGGTAAATCCGAACAAATTAACTAATAATTTACTTCTTTTTCTTCTATGTAATACATGTGAGCCCATGTCCAACTATTTATTATCATATTAATAGGATATTGTCCATTTTTGGTCTAACTGGTTGGTCCGCATAAATTTATTTTTTGGTTCATTTCTAAAAGGTCTCGTACTAGTTAAAATTGAACATCTTTTTATATATTAGACAATATTTATCTAATTCTCTAATATGAGACTTAGTTTGATATCTCACAATACAAGGATGTAAATAGTGACCAAAGAATGACAAGGAATAATGCATTCCCTAACGTTTTAAAAAAAAAAAAACATCATTCACAAAGAATGATTTTTCCTGCCATTTTTTTCTGTAAAAAAAAATAAAGAACTAAATTATTCTTTGTTAAATTTCAGATGAAACAATCATTCTTTTTCGTTCCTGCATTTTTATTCTTTTAAATTTACTTCTTATTCTTTCCTTTTATTTCCAGACTGGTCTCCAGTTGAACCAAGTTTTATATAATGAAACTGAATTCAATTTTTAGATATACTATAGAAACTAGGTATGGTCAACGGTCGAACCAAGTTTTATATAATGAAACTTAATTCAACTTTCAGAGATACTATAGAAACCAGGTTATACTTTGCGTCTTGCGCAAAATGAACATTATATATAAATTATTTTTACATATTATATTCATTATTTTACATATTATGAAATAATAAATATATATTAAATATTATAAATTCAATAACTATTTCGTATATTTTTAAATTAATGTGAACACATAAATAAATTTTATAAAGGGAGATTGCCACAAATACTACATTCATAGTATCACTTTTCATATTTACACTAATCACTTTTACCATCGCTTTTAATGAAAGGTAAAAGACACCTATACCCCTAGGGTTAACTAATCTAAACTTAGGACTTAGAGTTGAGGGGTGCGTAAGGCTTTGAAATGTGAAATTTAAAATTCTAATAAATATATAAATAATTACTTATAAAATATAAAAAAAATGAAAAAAATAGTTTAAACATAGTTTTCCATTTTTTCAAAAACAAATTTTGAAAAAAAATAAAAACAAATTTCAAAAACAAAATAAAAAAAAAAATTATAAAAGAGTTCGAATTTGAAAAAGTATAATTAGAAAACATAAAAAATAATATTATTTTTATTTTTTATTTTTTTATTTTTTAAATAATGATTTATTATATATATATAACAAGGGTATAAGAGTCTTTTGCCACTTAATGAATAAGATATTTTTGAAAATGTCGCTTTAGTGGTGGTAATAAATTCTCATTTTATTGATCCAAACAAACACTTTTTATTTATATGGTCTATAATTAAATTTAAATGATATTAACAAAGATATTTAATATTTGTATAATATTAATATTTATTAAATAATTTTTTCTACTCATTTTTTGATCATTTGTATTTTTTTCATGACAAAAACTTTGAATCACTGATAGCAAAAAAATTCATTGTGGGATGTTTAATAGTTTTTGTAATTTATAATTTATAAACAAATTCAATGCAAAGTTTAAAATTTAACTATTAAATTGTCAATGTTTCTTCAAAACTTTTATAAAAAAATATTGTTCAAAGAAATTTTCAAAATTAAAATATTTATGTATTTTATATGGTATATAGTTAATTTAAACAATATTAATATATATATATATATATATTTATTTAATCTTAATATTTATTAAATGAGTCTTCATACTTATATGATTTTATAATCATTTTTATCTTGTCATAACAAATATTTTAAACCATATGGTTCATAAAAATTTCAATGTGAGACTTTTAACAATTTTAGTGATTTATAGTCGTTTTTGAAAATTTAAAATATAACATATACGGAAAATCTAAATTTATATTATATGGTTAATGTGGTTGTTTAATTTATTTTAATATGTTAAAATTGAAAAAAATTTATAGAGGATACACTAATTTATCTAATCTTTATTATTCAAAATCATTAATTTTCATATATACTTTAGCCATATTAGGTAATTTCGTAATTTTTATTTATGGAAAGAATGAAAATATTAATAATTAATTTATGTGTAGTTTGATAAAAAGTTTATTATATATTTAGCTGGACTAACATTTTTCTCGAGAGATTTTAAGGATCATATTATGGTGATGTACATGGCTACCTAAAATGTCGTAATGTTTCTCTTTTGATATATATGGAATATATTATACTATATAATATCAGTGTCTCGAAATTGTAAATATATGCATGCGTGCCAGCCATATATTTAAAAACTCGTAATAATGAGTCTCGATATTATCATGGGAGCTAAATTTTCCAACACGCATAATGAAGAAACTTCCCATATACCGCCTCTTAAAATTAAAATGATGCTGGGTTATTTTAAATAAATTACGAATTAGTTATTTAAATACGATATGTCTGACTTATTAAAATACAATGATGACTGAGCTATTTAAATACGATATGTCTGACTTATTAAAATAATATGATGGCTGAGTTATAGCTTAATTATATTATATATGTGGCCGAGATTACATTCAGAAACAGAACAATGCGTTTCAAAATACAATTATGGCTGAGTTATTAAAGCAAGTTACGGCTGAATTATATTAAATATGTGGCCGAGATTACATTCAGAAACATAAATAATGAAGTTCAAAATACAGACACGAAATGACTTTCAGGAACCAAAATTATTTGGACAAAACTCTTCAAACATGCGGCAGAGATCACGCAAAACGTTGGTTAGCATCCAATTTGGCTTCTCCCCTCCCTTCGACCAAGTCCACCTAACAAAATAGACTTCTGGCCACACAATTAAAATGATGCCAAACTGTCAAATGATGCCTTCGATCCCATGTGTTTGTCCGCTACAACCAAAAAAAAATTACAATGATTACAGACGGTTGTTATATATTAATATATATGGACAAATGTCGGGCCTTACAGCTAGTTGAAGAAACCAGCGTTCCTTAAAATGATCGGGAATGTCGCAGTATGTCGGCCATGCATGAACCCATCCTTCTGCGAGAATCGTCGGGATGACATGGGAGAGATCAGTTAAAAATTTAAACCATGTAGGGCTGGTTCTGTCAAGCAAGTCACACGGACCAGGGTATAAAACAGGGAAGTTTTCACGATTTCCAGAGCTTAGTATCGCAAAAACACTGGTCTCTAACCTCTCTGAATTTACAGGAACAATCGGCATGACTTTTGATGGGGATAGAGAGAAATTGTTTAGGTTTTTCTAAAGAGATAAATACGTAAGAAAGGGTATAGAAGAGGGCACTATATATAGAGAGGCATAGAACGTGAAACGGCTGAAATTAAAATATTTCAATATTCATTTTTCTTTTTTTCCCGCCAAACGACCACATTTATCAAACGTGTCGGCCGAGTTATATAACCTATTACGGCTGATTTATTATTTGGGGTTTAGGGTTTAGGGTTTTGGTATTTAGAATTTAGGATGTTTATTTAGAAATTTATGTTTAGGATTTGGAATAATAGTGTAATAAATATAACAAATAACATAAACTTAGTCTCAAAATGCTTTGTATATAGTTTAGGCGAGTTGTATTATGATCACACTTGTAAGGTTTTAAGTAATTGTAAGACAACACATACCTCAAGATCATGATCGATTCTAAACTCGTAATTTCAATAAAGAAGAGACGTTCAGCTGATTATATATTCACTTCAAATTTGGAACTGAACTTTCAATATAACATTTTGAAGTACAAACATATAAATTATTTTAATTCAGGGTATGTTTGAGGTGTGGCTGACTTTTATCTATCTTAACGGCTGCTTTATGAAAACGACGCGGCTGACTTATGTAATATTTTCCTATCTTAGGGTATGGTTTGAGGTTTGGCTGAGTTATATCTAACGTAACGACTGCGTAATCTAAACAAGGAGGCTGAGTTACGATAAACAAATCATAACTTTAAGTCAAGTACAAAATACCTACCCATTAAGTGATCATACAAAACAAACGATCAAGTCATCTTCAATCCTAGCCTAACGCCTCTAAGAAATTACAACCTCCTTCAGCGAAGATATCCGCTGCCATCTTCATTCTCAAACCTTGAATATTTTCATCCGATATCCCATCAAAAGCTACACCGAGCGCTAGACACTCGACGAACTTCAACGCATACACTCTACAGTCCCCTCTCAGGTCATTTTGTGGAACAATATCTCTTGTTCTTCGTCTGAATGCAAACTCCTTGTTGGTAGGGCGTCGGATATTAGCAGGAATAAGGAGATTCAGCATCGCGGAGATCACACGAGTAAGCGGCCTAAAGTAATTTAGCATTCTCAGCTCACTTTCGCGTGTTACCTGTCCAACGATTGAATTATAGCAATCAATCTTCTCTTTACGCAGATCCACGTGAAACTCCACCCAATGATTGTCGCCAGTATTAAGCACTCCGTACAAGTGATCTACATCTGTAAACCACTGCAACTTTGTCTGAAGGTCTTTGGGGATCAAACCGTTTGCTAACTCCTCGAAACCACTTCCTTTCAATTTGGGCGCATCCGGTTTGGCTTCCATCCGCCTATAATCGTGAATCCAATATTCAAGGAACCAAGAGTCTATAAAGGCAATGCGCTTGGACCAGAATAGGCTGGGATCTTGATTGGACCTTCGAATGAGAACTCTAATATACGCAGTAATATGCTGCACAGATAATATATAACTATGCTGTAACATACTTATAACTTAGCCGTAAAGTAAATATAACTCAGCTGCATACTTACACTTTCAACCAGCCATCCATATTCTTTGATGGGCCAAGGTCTTGGAGTGATGAAGATTCTGTAGAACTCAATATCCTCGTGAGCTTCTACATATGGAGTTTCCCTGATAATTTAACACAACTCAGTCTATGCAAAATCTTTTTATTAGCTAAAATCAACGAAATGGTGCAAAAGTCCTTACTCGTGTGGCTTTAGGTGTTGCAAAAGATTATCCCTTTTAACCGGATCAACAGGTCCTACGGGATCATATATTGCAGGTGAAGGTTCAAAACCCTTTCTCATGCACGTCGTTACATTGTCTCCAATGTGGAGAAATGGTACAGAAGGACCAAATTCCGGACTCATTTGAGACCCATCTGGAGATAAATGAATAGTTTTCAGCCGATACTCCTTTATTCTTCCACACCTTTTTCTTTCATCTTCCTCCACATCAGATTCCGGCAACAGTTCGTCTGTTTCCGCCTCACTTTGCTCAGTCAGAATTTTTATTCTTATTGTACCACTGCGAGTCCTTTTTGAAGCAGGAGACAGATTCTTATCCTTATTTAAGTCAGTCTCTTCTTGCTTCTTCTTCTTCTTTAAATCAGCTTCTTCTTGCTTCTTTTTCTTCTTTAACTCAGCCTCTTTTTTCTTCTGCTTCTTCTTTAACTCAGCCTCTTCTTGTCTCTTCTTCCTCTTTAACTCAGCTTCTTCTTGCCTCGACTTCTTCTTTAACTCAGCTTCATTACCCTCCAAATCAACCGCTTAGTTATTTTTTTTCCCTAAACCTCTGCAACAGCGTCCGAATGGTGGTTCCTTACAAGAGAATCAAAGACCAAATCAGCATTTGTTGCATCGGCATTACCAAACTCTGAATCCAAGTTCTTTTTCACCTCAATACCCTTATCCCTGACAAACTTCGAATTCAGCTTTGCTCCCATACCTTTCGCATCAGCTTTAGCAATATCATCTGCCTGATTCTTGTCAGATTGGCCTTTATCAGGGGTCTTTTGCGGTTGGTTGTCTTTGGTCTGATTATCAATAGGGGTCTTAGATGCAGGTTGACTACTATTGGACTCCGGCTGTCGGTTCTCTTCTGAGAACATCACGTCTTTGGACTGTTTATCAATAGGGATCTTAGATGGAGGTTCTACAACCCCCAAATCTCTCAGACGCTCTTCAACTGTAGCTTTCACTGTATCTCCAATGGTATCCAAAAGGCCTCGGAAAAAATCTCCAAACTTGGTGTCGTATTCTGTTAATCTCGAGTCAAATTTTCTGTCCAAATTCTCGAGATTAGCAACTATGTTCAGCAGAACCGCTTCGCTACGACCCTTCTCCTTTGCACTCTCCTTCTTCTCTACAACAGCAGTTTCACCCTCATTGATTTTCACCTCTGACGAAACTCCAGCCTTCGAATTTTTGTTGTTCTCATTCCTCTGCACATAAAACCTCTAATAAACCTATCTGCATGTATATCTCTAATTAGGTTATCAAGTTGTGGGTCATCTGCTTCATCAATCCACTGAGGAAACAGATCTTCTAGAGCCTCCTTCATCACCATTTTCCTCACACGCACCTACAACAGAAATACATAAATCAGTCATTAAAACTAATAACTCAACCATCCAATAATTCAATAACTCAAACATTACATTACATTACATGATTCATAGGTCTGATTTAAACCTTACCGTTCCATGATCATTAATCTCCTTAGCTATTGTAGTAGCAAAACTAGCACGAGTACGCTTTCCACCCCATAAAAAAAGCGGAATTTCACCTGGACTAACTACTCTGCCAAAAAGCTCTCTGAATACTGTGACAGATTCGTACGCCCAAACCAATAACACGTCCTTGAAGCCGCTAAGGGTGTACGTCCCTCCTTGTGGATTCAACAATTTGATAGAATCAACAAGAATTTCATAGGCAGTCCGACCCCAAGGATAACTCATCATGGCTTCATCATCGAATACTCTTTTTGCACTTTCAAAGGGTATTCTACAATTATGATGCAAGCCATACAATATGGCTTGAAGAAACAACAGCCCTAACCATTTTCGCTGATCAGAAGTCCAGATTCGACACTCCAATAAAGCTGGCCTAAGTTCATCTAACTTGGGTCCGCACCCAAGCGGCACTTTCAACAACTCCCATAACGCTTTGTAATTCTCTAGACCAGGTTCAAATTTTTCTTCTGACAGTGAATTTGTGTTTAAACCCGTTATCTCACCAAATTCTATTAAGCTAAACCGAAGAGCTTGATCACCAACGACAGACCACATCTCCTTCTTATGTACTCGCAGCTGTCTACAAAGTAGATAATGTACGGTCTTACCAGACCACACCAATTTGCTCTCAGCCAGTCTAGCAATCAATCGAACATGATACATCTTCAGATTATCCCACACATCATTTCCAATTGCTTCTATAAGGTCAGGGATGTCTCCCATACGGCAATTGGTATTAATGCCTTTGTTTTCAAGAATAGAAGCCCCTTCAGGGTAAAGTCTTGGAGGGTAATCCCTTGCTAGATCTTCGGAAACATCCATCTGAACAAAAAAGACATATATAACATATCAATGATAAATCAGACGAACGGCATAAAATAATCAAGCCACAAATCAGTCATTATAACATAAATAAATCAGTCACAGATAATACTAAATCAGTCACCATTACCTTCTATAAATCAGTCACCATTACCTTCTATAAATCAGCCGTTAAGGATCCTAAATCAGCCGTAACGAAATCTAACTCAAACTCAGTCAAAACATATATCTAACTCACAGCATTAATATACTCACTCGAATACTACAAAAACTCAGAGCAAAGCGTCGAAATATACCAGAGAATACGATTTTGTAGATTTGAGGAGACGACCAATCTGAAGAAGAAGCTTCCGGACACGCGATTTCAGAGAAGACGCTTACGGAGACTAGAGAAGACGATAACGGAGATTGTTTAAGAAAATCCGCTTTGAGGAGAAGAGGTATAGTGAATACGATTTCAAAGCAGTTAGGGTTTAGTGAGGGAACACTTTCGGAGAAGAAATGACGATCGTCGTTTGAATGTCCTTTCTGTTTGGTGACGTGGAATGATTACTACTGATGTGGATTTTATTATTAAAATTAATCACAACTAAAAAAAATTATAAAGAGCTTAAACAGTAATTTACTAGGGTTTTGAAAACAGTCTAGTTATTTTGAAAAAATTTATGTTAGTCTAGTCATTACCCAACTTTTTCATAACAGTCTAGCAATTTTCTCATATATTTTCCAGTGAATTTGAAAATGAAAATTTATCTTGTATTTTCATTTTATCATCCGGTGATGTCACTAGGAGAGATGAAAGCTAAAATATAATTTACTACAAATTCAAAAGAATTTTATTTTCAAAGAGAAAACTAAGTAGTTGAATTTAAATATTTTAAATCATTTTGGAAATTCATTTTCGTAAATGTAAAAAGAAAAATTTAAAGAAAAGGTAGATTCAAAACCAAGTGGTCTTGCCCTAATGGTAATTGGGTTCCAGCTGGAGCTTCCGTCCTGGGTTTGATTTTTTTTTTGCCATCCATAGACGCCTTAATTGGCAAGAAAACCCAGATTTTTATGGGTATTTTAGTGATTAGTCTTTGGACCTAAAAAGCCTTTGGAATCACACGAAAGTTTTCGGAAAAAAAAATAAAATAAAAGGTAGATTCAAAGTGAGTAGTAATATAATAAGATTGGAACAAGACTATTAAAAATTCCTCGTGGAAGGTCGTTACAGCCTCCAAGGAAGTGGCATGTGTGTGTCACACGGAGTACATTTTAGACGTTCGAATTGTTAAAAATTCAAACAAACAAAAAATAATCCTCCTCAACATATGTTATTTGTGATGATCATGTTCAATCTGATAAAACTGAACTAATCCAAAATAGAAAAATAGTTAGGATTTTTGTTTTTTTTTAACAAGACTCCATGGATTTTTTTTTGACAAAGGGAATTTGGACTTCATGGATCTTGTAACGTGATTTTCTTTTAGGATCGGAAATTATACATTGATGAACAAGTATTGAGACTCTTTGTGGCCTTTCATATTTATGATTCTTATGAATGGCTCTTTTTTGCTCAAGTAGCAATAGATGGTATTTATAATTTTCATCCAGGTGTGAGGAGATGTTTTTATAGATGCAATTCACTTGACTTTTTCATTTTTTTGAAGGAACATAAACGTCTTTTGCTGAAGTTTTACGGTTATGTCTATTTTTTAAAAGATGTTTGGTCTATCAGTCAACAACTTAAAGACTTTCCATGTATAGCTCTAATATCATCAAAAACAGGCTACAATTTTCTCATTCTCAAACAGGATAGCCAAAGGCAACATAAGATTGAACTCTATTTTCTTTAGACAGTTTAGACCACAATATAGGCTTCTCTGTTTGCTGAAGTTAGTTCCAATGAAACTCTCCACTCCAAAGTACGATTACACTTACTAAGCCCTGAAAGACGACCAAACTTTCGGTCTTTAACTGCTTCCACCACCATCTGAGCCAGTGAGCCATCAGATGAACTTTTGTCGTTACATTAGCAAAAGAAAACAATGTGCCAAAAATTCCACAACTATAATGCAGTTTAATGCTAATTTCAGATTGGTAGGTTTATTAGACTACTATATTATTTATTTTTATGACCCGGAACTTATAGACGCCTGACACGTATTTCTTCTTAGATCAGATCATGTTTAACTTTTATAGCCGACAGAAAAAGTATAATTTTATATACTATCAACAGAAATAGAAACAGTTTTAAATTTTAATCTTGGCTTACATCACGTTTCAAAATTTAAAAAACTCTCTTTTTGTAATATTTTTCCAGAAGCAAATTATATATTGCTGATCAATTTGGGGTTGAGCTAGTGACTGAATCTAGGTAACCTGAAAATATAAGCAGGACAAGAGTTCGATTTTGTTAGACGGATAATTTCTTAGAGGTTTTATCCAAACTTTGGTGGTTTCATAATTGAGTTTTTGTATAACGTATTTTTGTTTGCATATATGTGTCTTCTTTAAAAACACCAACACGTCTCATATCATGTCACTTTAATGACGAAATACTCATAAATGATATCTCGCTGAACGAGTTTCACAAAAAAAAAAAAAAAAAAAGATATCTCGCTGAACGATTTTTTGTCTATATTAGTCACTTCATTTAGACGAATAGTTTTCTTGATAATTTTATTAGTGATTTAAACCATCCTTTACAGCAAAGTTATCATGAAAGTGTTGTTTTCACTGAGACCTCTTAGAGAATAAATATTTTCCCCCTTTATTCAGATTATTTTTTAAACAGTCCATTAGAAGATTTTACAATTTTACCATGAACTGAAAAGGAAAAGAGAAATGTAATTAGTTTACGTGTGTAAAAAAGCTTCGAGAGGCTCCGGGCTCCTATGCTTACAACATCAACACATTTATATATATTCAAATAAGTGTCTGACTTAGTCGTGACATTGATATTCGACTTGAAATTTAAAATGGAAAAATCTCTGTAATATGGTAAAATAATGGAACTTTGTATTTTTACCAATCGATATCCTTTAATTTAAAAATATTAAACGGGAAATAATAATAGTTTAAACCTAACACATTGACATCACATATTCACACGCGTTTTGGGTCTATATTATTTTATTGTACTGTTATAAGAAAATATATACGTCGTTCAAATATATTGGACGCACTAGAGGTAATTACTTTCACGGAACTTAATTGAAGTAAATAATGGATCTGGTAATTTTTTAACTGTGTATTGCATTGGTTACGATCATGCCATTTGTTTTTTTTGGTAAACTATCATGCCATATGTTATAAGTTTTTAACTGTGTATTTCATTGGTTACGATCCTGCCATATGTTTTTTTTATTGGGTAAACTATCATGCCATATGTTCAAAAATCGAAAAGAGATTGGTAGCCTGCATGTCTAAAATAAATCATAAATGGTTGTCTCACTTGGAATCATCAAAACTCTCACCCTTTTTATTTATAACATGTAATCTTATACTCATCTGTTTCATATTAAGTGTCACTTTAACTCATTTTTCTTGTTTTACAAAAAGTGTCATTCTATGATATCAATGCAATTTATACAATCTTTCAGCTCAAAATTAATTACAAAATGCATTGATTTTATAAATAAATCGATTTATCTAAAATACTATTGGTTAGATATGTGATATTAATGAAATTATAAATGCATTTTAGTGAGTTTTTTAATATGTAAAATGTGTCAGAATGGTACTCTTTGTGAAATGGTAAGAGTAACATTTTTTTGAGCAAATATATTAACTTACTGGAACTCTTTTTTTTTTTAACTAAAAAGAATTCTATTTTCTTCTTACCTATATATGTTTTTTTTTTTTTTTGAAGAAAGGGTTTTCATTAATTGTTACCTATATATGTTACATGTACGTATATTTTAAAAGTTGTTTTCATATTCAGATATTGTTTTGATCAAAGTCCAGATCTTTGCATTTCAGTATTACACGTGAAAGATTATATCTCCAACCGACTGAAATAGTTAATTACAACGTTGAAGTCAAAAGAATGTGTTTTTTATTGTCCAACGAACATTTGGAAATTGTACTGGATATGAATTAAACATAAGGTGATACTGATAATATTATTTTTAAAAAAGTTTTGTCGTTGGTATTAGTTTAATATAAGAGATTAATATAATCCCTTGAAACGTCTCGAAAGCTAAGCACACAACATGTAAAAATCAATCAATCGCATTCATGCACGCGCATTGCGTCCACTAAAGCATTTTCTCATTTGTGATTGTATGGACAAATAGAGATATCATATCACATTCGGGCCGGCCCAGCATTCTATGGACCCATCAGAGTCGAGGCAAGAAAAAAAGGTTAAATCGGTAGGTTTCACCTTCTTTAAAACCGGATTTAGAAGATCCACACTTTTGGTAGTTTAGTGGCAATCTCTTGAAGTTTGGTGTATACCTGATATGATTTTATGTGAAAATTAAATTATCATTATTTGATTACTTTGGGCTTGGACCAAAATTTATATGCTAAATCATAATAGATAATCGGTTCACTCTTTATTATTAGTCGGAAAGACGGTATAATACTGTTATGGGCCCTAAAGCAAAAATATTCTTTTTACCTTCTAAAATTTATATTCAGATAAAGTTTAAAATTTTAAAAACTTAATTAGTATTACTTTTTTTATATATTGTGATGAAAATAAAACGATATATATATCAAATAATTTTGAGTCATTTTCAAATTTATTTATTATATTTCTATTTTCTTATAAAAATATAAATTTATAAAAAAAAATTAGACTCTTTAACTATTAATATACGAAGGACACAAATTTGGATCCGAAACTGTCGCACCATTTGTTCCTTACTCAGCCGGCCCTAGAGTCATACCGGAGAAAAAGCTCATGTTTTACGCAGAGAAGGAGGAAGAAGGGGAGCTTGGTCTCTTGGTACCCCCCATAAGCTTGAATCTTATATTCTCTTGTATTCCAATATATACAATTATTGATTTTCATTGATTTCCGTTGTATCTCAATTCATATTTGATAAGAAAACATCTTTTTACCTTGAAATCATAGTAATAAATTTATTTTATTCATTTCTTTCTCAATACGCATGTCAAAACTATAACCCTAAAATTCTGAGTAGATTTTGAGATCCATCATTTGACGTGTTTAAAATAAAATAGCCTTTTGAAGATCTTAAGTGAAATACACATACGCACATCACAATGGCTGAAACAAACACGTCCGATTTGACATTAGCAGCAAATCCATGAATCCCACGTCCCAGACCGCATGCCAACAGCTTGCTGAGGACGAAACTCCTACAAACATCCCACCGCCACCAGAACCAGTCATGGATCTTGATGCTGCTCTATCCGAGGTACCAACTGAATTACCACCTATTTTCTCTTTGTTGCTTCAACGTAAAGGGCAATATGACATCGTGGGACATCATGGTCTACAACGCTTACATGAACTTTCCCAAATCCATGATGAACAGCAGGCGCAGATCAATTCTCTTGTCACCCCGTCACCAAAGAGCCTGCATAACCCCCATCTTAGCACAACAAATGACCTCCACGGAGAACAGATTTCACAGCGTCCATCGCGAATCTAACCCAAAAACACAACCCTGAGCCCGGACAAGACCGCAACCAACCTCGGGAAAATACAATAAAAAATTATTCGTGCTACCAGCTCAGTCCATGACCATGAAGTCGTTTAAGTCATCGAAGAAATACAGAAAATGCCGTTTACAAATGTATCGTCATTATTCCTAGTTCGAACAACAAGCTAAAGATCTCATATATATATTTTTTATAAAAAACAGATCTTCGGACTTATGATAGCTTTCTGTAGAGTTATGGGACGAACCTGATAATGACGGAGAACAAACATCAAACTGAAATTGTCTAACTCTTCATGGAAAATCTAGCAGGACAATCTCTAAACTGGTTCTCTCGCCTATACATAACGATACCATCAACAACTTCTTTCAACTCTCTACGGTGTTTATTATTACTTCATGTTCATAAAAAAATGAGAATTTGACACGGACATGTGAACATTGTCCCAAAAGTAATAAAAGATAAATAAATTCATCACCAACGTTCTGTTATATCTATCGTTAAAGACACAAAATAAATCATTTTTAACTGGCAACATATACGACTCCATAATCACCAAAACTCAAAACAAAAAAAAGAGAGAAAAAGGTTTTGAACAAGAAGCAGAGATAATGCTTCTCCCAGAAGCCAAAGCTTTCGTCTCACAAAGCTCAAGCCTGCAAGCAAAACGTAGAACAAATATCAAATGACTACAAAACCAAAGCAAACTTTCATTATAGTGTAGACTATATGAAGAAGAACAACGTCAACTGCACATCAGCTAAATTTCAAAAAGTTTCCCGGATACTAAAATCTGGAATGTTACTGTATATGGAAGGCTTACTTTGTTAGCAATGTTGTTGGAGAGCCAGTCCAGACCTTCGTACAGTCCCTCACCGGTGGTGGCGCACGTGCTCTGGATGTACCTGAAGAGAACGGAACAGTGTTGGTTTTATGTTTTGAGAGCTCACAGACAATAACAATGCGAAACAACAAAAATGTTCTTTGATAATCACCAATGACGCTGCCGGAGAGAGTGGAGTCCAAGCTTATCAGTTATCTCAGCAGCATTCATTGCATTTGGAAGATCCTGCTTGTTAGCAAACACAAGAAGTACTGCATCACGAAGCTCATCCTGCAGATTACAAGCATTAATAGGTCAGTCTGATTACTATCGTAAGTGTAGCACAAGACCAATGGAAGCAGCGTTATGGGATTGACTATAAGGGAGCAAGTAAGTGAAGCTACCTCGTTTAACATCCTGTGAAGTTCATCTCTTGCTTCAACAACACGATCTCTGTCATTGCTATCGACCACGAAGATCAGACCTTGAGTGTTCTGGAAGTAGTGCCTCCACAAGGGACGGATCTGAAAGAGAACACAAGTGAGGACACGTTTTCTATTAAAACCATAGAAAGTTAAGAGATGGTGGAAACCTTGTCTTGACCCCCGACATCCCACACAGTGAAGCTGATGTTTTTGTATTCAACTGTTTCCACATTAAACCCTGTATAAAAAACAGATCATACAATGAGTCTCTCCACAGAACAAGCATGTTGATTTAATTCCAATCACGTTTCCTAATACTGTTAGTACCCAAATCACTTGTCAATGCGTATTCTAATGAAGCCTCCAACATTTAATTTTACATCTTTGTTTGTAAAAAAACATCTATTGAGGCAATTGGTAAGATTCAATTGATATTCTAGAGAATAGAACATCCAAAAGGCAACATCTATACTTGCAAAGTTGGTGATAAAGTTGAAAATGATGGTTTTAAAAGAAGAGAAGAGTGACTGACCAATGGTGGGGATGGTGGTAACGATCTCACCAAGCTTGAGCTTGTAAAGAATGGTGGTCTTACCAGCAGCATCAAGACCAACCATAAGGATACGCATCTCCTTCTTCGCAAATAGCTTGCTGAAAAGCTTTCCAAATGAAAGCCCCATTTCCCCCTTCAGCTACTAATCCTGAAAGAAAACACACAAACAAGACTCAGATCTTAAACATTTTAATTCAACTAAAACACGAACTAGCCAATTTGAAAATTCAACACAACCAACTATAGACTGCACTATGTGATTCCTGATCCTACGACCTACAGAGACTCACCAAATGAGATTCCCAATCACGTAAAATGTAACAATTCGGAATCAAATGAAATGTGAGACAATACGATCGATCACGATAATACGTATTTCAAGATGAATCTTAACACAGGCTCAGGAAGCTATCACGGATTTGAAAACAGGAAGCTGTCACAATCTCTGAAGAACAGAGGATCTAAGCCAAAGAGATCCGATGTGTATACGAAGCAACAGACTCCGAGAGCATCGAAATCAAATCATCAACGGAACCTCCGTCGCCTGAAAATCATAAGAAGCGAAACGATCGGAAAAGGTTTGGAGTTTACCTTCCGAGCTTGATGCGAAAAGATCTGAACGAGAGAGAGAGAGAGAGAGAGAGAGAGAGAGAGAGAGAGAAGTTTTCAATCAATGCGAGTAGGTTAAGTGAAAATGTATCCTCTAAATGTGTGTTATTTCACTACCACCCCTTAAATTATCATTTTGTTTCAATTTAACCCATAAACTAATTATTGTACATTTACCCCGTTAATTTGGGTCCGATTGAAAAAAATCCCAATCTGTTTGGTACGGTATTTATTACTACTATACCCCATTTAGATACCCAAATCCACAATTGCACCGTATGATTCTAAGAGATTAAAAAGAAAAGAGTTTTTAGGTTTTTTTCTACAATTTATAGTGTCACGGAGGCAGAATGGGAGAGCAATTTAAATTTGCAAAGACGAAAATTCAGAAGCTAAGGAAGTAATGGGAGCATTTTTAAATTTTCGCATTTTTAAAAAGAATGAAGAATCCACCAGGGTCAACATGGCAACAACACAAACGAACATATTCACAAGAATACAATAATGGAGGATTGGTTAACAAGTAAGCTTTAGTAAAACGACAGAGTCAAGAACAAAACGCAACGTCTTAAAGTGGCTATAATCTAGCTTTCAAGGTTACCAAGTTCATTTACAGAGTAATAGTTTTGTCAGAGGATGCAAAAGCCAAGAACACAAATCAAACCTTCGAGTGTGTGTAATTGACGTGAGAAAGTAAATAGCATATACATTTTCCGGCTAACCCCGATACAGTTAACACTCTGGTTCTCAACGCCAGTATTGAGCCCACCTGTGTATGGTTTCAACCATTTGCGGGAACAGAGCGCTTACGCTTTCATTAATCAGATCTTGGAAGAAATGGATGCATGCTTCGTCGTCCATATCAAGCCTAAACTTTTCTTGGAGCTGTGCAAAAACAAAAAAAACGCAGCGTTTAGGAGACCAATAAGGCGCAAGCAAGAGCTGGTCCACGTACAAGAAAACCATAAGAGTGAAAGAACCTTACTTTGAGAATGCCCTTCTCTGGATCTGAGGCTATATCTGGAATAGTGGAACCCGCCATGAGATAGAACAGATTCAGAATAAGGTTGCTTGATTTCCGGAGAATGTTGTAGGCTTCACAACAGTAAGATTTGAACCTTGTGTAGTATTGGCTGCATGGAACACATAGTACTGAGTAAATCTAATGCTATATACACCTCTCCAGCCAAAGATTCATCGAGTTAGTAAACATGGTACCTTTCTGCTCCGCCCATGGCTTCCACCATTTCTTTACAGAGTTTCATCGGTGGAGGGAATGGTTTAGGATCTCTACCGAGTATAAATGCGAAATCAACGTGGAAAAGACGGCCATCATCTGTAAGGAGGAGGTTGTCCAGGTGTCTACATTTCAAAAACAGGCCATCAATCAGGATTTGATTACAAGGCACGTATATATAAAGCAAGACTTCTTGAACACAGCACCTAGTAAATGTACCTGTCTCCAATGCCAAGTATATACGTGATCACAGAATACCCCGCACAGCTTTTTATAAAAGTCTCGAGGCAAGTTGCTGTTATCCCGAAAGGAGCATGCTCATCCGGATGAAACTTCTGTAGATAACTTGTTATGCTTCGGTGCTCTGAGAGAATCTGAACATGCAAAAGGCACATATCTTAGAATAACGAGATTGTTTACTCTCGAAATTACAATGCCCTGATGGTGCTGCAGAGCGTACCTGAGCCAAAGAACGGGATGGTATGAACTCCAACATTCCTTCGTCATGACCAGTTGCTAACACCTTATAAGGTGTCAGGCACAGATCAAGATTTTCCAGCTTAAGCAGTCTATCCATGAGCCAAACCATTTGAACAACCTATAGAGGAGATAAGAGAAACAATAATCACAACATGAAGAGAAGATCTACCACAATGTGATGCAATACACCTAACTATACCAGTTGGTCTTGCCGGAGATCATCTCCCTTCTTAAATATAACTTTACAACTTCCTTCGTCTTCTGTTCGGAAAGCTAGCATCAGAGGATTCAATTGACTTTTAAAGAGCGTTGATTCTCCGGGAACAATCCCTTTTATGAGGACACTAGGGGTAAGCGGTGATCGAATAGGCTGGAAGTAAACCGAATCCAAAAAATCATTAAAACACTTCGACTCAGACATTCTTTGATAAACAACACTTGTTACTAATTAGCTATACTCTAGTGAAAGTACCTCTTCAAAGTAGGTGAGTTCGCTAAGGAGTCCACTTAAAAGCTGCCTGAGCTTCTCAATTTTCTTCTGGGTGTTTCCACGTACATTTCTCACTTCTCGTGTTATGGAAACTAACTGAGCAGTCAGTCCTGTTTGGCCCACCAAACTTTGCCACAGTTTATTTCCATCTTCTCCATTAACATCAGGCGGCAGCTGATATTATTAAGAGGAAAACGACAATTCTATAGCAGTTAAAAACAGATCTCACTTGATGAATAAAACAGCTCAAAACGGACACAAATTACAACGTAAGGTGGCCACTACTACTCTCGCTAGAAGTAAGGATTCACACCTTTTTCATACTCTGCTCGAGTAAGTCGTATGTGCTGAAATATCGCTTGTTATAGACATGGTCAGTAAGTTCAACAGCAACATACCAGCGAAAAAAACTGGCCAGCTGAATATTCTGCAAAGCTAGAAGTTTGAAGGAAGAATAACAGAAATAAATCAATGAATAACTCAGGGAACAAATGTAAATCAGTTACATAGAGAGAGAGAAAAAAAAATCAGCAAATTTTCATGGATAATAAGTTCAGAACA
This sequence comes from Brassica rapa, assembly GCF_000309985.2. Classification (NCBI taxonomy): domain Eukaryota; kingdom Viridiplantae; phylum Streptophyta; class Magnoliopsida; order Brassicales; family Brassicaceae; genus Brassica; species Brassica rapa. The sequence goes on along the minus strand of NC_024803.2, from coordinate 10,591,547 downwards.
TACCCCGTTGGACAAGGAACTGAGAAAGCCTGGATCTATCAGAGCGTTCAAAACGGAGAGCCTGAACCAGTTGAAGCAAGTAACACTGGAGCTCTTCATCATCAGCTCTTTCAAGGACACTCACAGCATAAGCTCGAACCTATCAGTAGTAGCAAGGAATTAGCAAACATTTAAAGATATCAGGAGGAAGGAAAAGCATATTCAGTACGAGGTTACAAGACCAAAAGAAAAGAAAACTTGGCATTTCTAGTACCTCTTCACTTTCGAATAGAGGAGACAATAGCTCCAAGGCATCACATACATCTATCGTTTCCCATTTGTACATAAGTTGAATTGCTTGCTTCGCTTCCTGCCAACATAGGAAAGATCATGCAACATGAAAAAATAAGAACCAAGAAAAAGATGTACGCTTACCTGAACATCACTCCACTCCACACAGCGAAGAAACTTTGTTAGAGCTCTCTTTTCAGACATCAGAGAGAAACGAAACTTCCACAGAAGTTGTCTTTCATCTCCACTCAAAGTCCTTGTTGGCGGATATTTTAGAACTCTTTGTATTGATCTTTAAAAGAAGAAAAGAACAACTTCCATTGTAATACGATCAAGAAATGATAGGAAACTGTTTCTCTAAAGAGTGACACACAACTTCAATTAAACCAAGAGAAAAAAAAAACTTCATTTCATACTTACTTCCGCTCGGTATTACTCGGCTTGAGATCCCTGTCAATAATGCCACGATCCAAGCTCCTTGCAAGCTTAAGTTGCTTGTGCTCTGAAGGATTAAACTTTCCTAGTTCTGTATCCCAGACAGTAACAAATTCATTTGTTGATCCTATTGGGGAAGTTATCAACAAATTGGCTCCAGACTCCTAGAAATCCAAAGCAGATAGACATAAATAAACATGGAGAAATTTTTCTATTTCAACAGTTAACACGGTCACAGAATAGCTACCTGAAATACGACTCGATGTTCAAAACTACAAAAGTCGACAACCAAGTAGAGATACGAGTTTCCATGCTTGGAGCTTTCTTGTTCCTTGATCTTATCCAAGGATTTCAACAAAAGTCGGTCCAGCCAATCAATGCTTTGGATCTGCCCCCTTTCGAACTTATTCATAAGCTTCTCCAAACGCTCTAGCTCGCCTCGCTCATGCCGTGGAACCTAGAGTATAGCAAAGTACAGAAACCCCAAGATAAAGAAAGTCGGCATAAAGAACAACATTTCGAAATGTAAATCGAGAAGTAATCAAGAAACCTTTCCAGGAGTAGAGGTAGGAAATGAACCATCCGCTTCCTTCCCTTTCCATATCCTAAGCTTCTGCTTTCCTGATTTCATTTGCATCTTGCTGTTAAAGAGAAGGATCGTGGCACCACCAATGAGTCCCTCACCTTTTCCACACGAAACATCCCATACCTAACACAAGTATAGATTCTTCGATAAGCAGAAGAAAAAAAAAAACAGAGGAAGCAATGTGGACAGCGATTTGTATACCGTGATGGCAAGTTGCGAGTGAGCAGTCAAGTCACGATATTTAGAACTGAGAGTGATGAGTTCGTTCCAGCAGTATGGTGGTCCTGTAGTGTTCAACCTGGAATTAAGAAGAGAGCTATGAAACATCAAAACGCTTCTACAACACATCAATCAAGGAAGGCAAAAAATCATGAGAAGTGTATATATATATAGAAAAGAGAAGAAACCTTGTTCTCATGGGAAGACCAAAAGGAGCTCCATCTATATACAATGCACACTCAACGTAAAGCTCTGGTCTTTTGTCCTCTGCGCCGGAGACAACTCCTTATTAAAAAAAAAAAAACATGAACCAAACCAACATCTCAAGAAACTGAACATAACTCACTAGAAATCTGTGTCTCCTTAGCAACAATAAGCAAGTTACTAACATGAAACCTTAAATTCTACACCATTCACCAAGCAGTTAATCACATTAACATCAATCAAGATAGAAATCTACTTCCACCAGTAATAAACATATAGATTGAATCTTTTGAGTACCCGAATCAGTAGATTTCTCGACGGGGAGGGTTCCATCGAGCTTCTCGATACGGAAAGTGAAGGGGGAATTGAGATCGCAGGAGAGGAAGAAACGAAACTCGCTCGCACCCATCTTCTGATTCTAGAAAATCAAAATTAGGGCTTTTCTCATCTGCGGAGAGAGATGAATCGATGGATATGGAGACACAAATTAGACGACCGGCGCGGTGATTGATCAGCTTACGCTATTAAAACGTAGGCGAAGTCGTAACTCGTACCGTAGACGCCTCCGGCGAAATAGACTCCTTCAAAACTACAAATGTTAAATGAAAATTACAATTGGAGCACATGATACATTTTAGGATTTATCTAAAATCTCAAATACCTGATAAATTATGAATCCAAGATGCGATTTTAAATTATGTATATTCTAATTTTTATTGTTTTTAACATCAAATTATTTTTCATAATATGTGAACAAATTCATGAAACACTAGCCTAATAGAGTTTTTTTTTAAAGAGAGGTATATCTATACTATTATTTGAGAGTGAATTTGCTTACTTGTCATGTTTTTTATTATTTTAGTTAATTTATCTACTTGTTATCTTTTTCATAATTTTAGGATGAGTCATTAGTTTAATTAATATTATTATTTAAATATTTATAATATTATTATGATATTAAGATAATTAATAAACATGCATTAACATATTCTATTGTTATATATATTATTATTTAAAAAATGTGCCAATATATAAATATCATGATATTTAAGATTTTTAATTAATAAATTGATATTAATCATTGATATTAACAATATCTACCGATAATATCATCATTACTTTTATCTTATATTTAGTTGATGATTTTAATGACTAAATATTATATCCAATTTTTCTGATTTTATTTAGAAATATTGATCAAATACATATTATTAGAAATATATATATAAGTATACTAATATATCTGAATAAATCGGTTTTTTTGGTTTATTCGACTTGATCTATCTATACTATTATTTGAGAAGTGGATTTGCTCACTTGTCATGTTTTCCATGAATTTAGTTAATTTATCTACTTGTCATCTTTTCCATGATTTTAATTATTATTTTAATATTTATATATTATTATGATATTAAGATAACTAATAAACATTAACATATTCTATTTGTTATATATATATTATCTAAAAATATTTAAATATATAATTATCATGATATTTAAGATTTTTAATTAATAAATTGATATTAATAAATGATATTAACAATATTTACCGATAATATCATCATTATTTTTATCTTATATTTAGTTGATGATTTTAATGACTAATATTATAGCCAGTTTCTCTAATTTTTATTAGAAATATTGATCAAATACATTTAGTTAAAAATATTATATAAAAGTATACTAATATATCTGAATCAATAGTATTTTTTTGTTTATTCGGTTTAATCGCTTAATATGCTGAACCATATCTATATATTGCGATTTTTAAAAAATAACATCCATTCATTTTATTTGATACTACCAAATCCAGACTGTTGTTTCGATTTGGTTTGGTTTTATCGGATTGAACACTCCTACATTATCATTATTTTGTTGATGTTTTATAGTTTTGATTTTATAAAATTCTTTCAGTGCCACATGATTTATTTTCAGTCCAAATACAATATATATGTGTTTAATTTCAAATACAAATTTCGTAATTTAATTATTACTTTAGAAAATATTTTGATCTGAAATCTACATCACATAAATAAAACTATGAAACAAAAGAACATAATTTAGTGCATTGATTATCAATATTAATATTGAAGTTTTATGATCTATAATAATATAAAATTCCTATCAAAATTAATTATTATGTTTTATAAAAATAAACATTAGAACTAAAAATTTGCTAGATATATAGATATATTAGTCCATACAAAGTGCGGAAAATCAACTAGTTCATAATTGAACATCAAGTCATCAATTAAATCAACTAATATTGTTTTGAGAGACATTTTTTTCTAAATGGTTATTATTCAGTCATTGTCTTTTACCTTCTTGCCAATCAAAGGAGAAGTGACCAAAATACTTACCATATTCCTAATTAACTCAAGACTCTAAAGAACTCAATGTGCTAACTCAGATCTGAGATAGAACTCTGCTAAATATATAAATCAACCAGAATTTGGCATTTTTCTTCAAAATTAGTGATATATATAGATTTTATATTGATGAAATCAAGTTCGTGGAAAGGCCAATTCCAGACTTGTAAGTGCAAGATGAAACACAATGTAGTATGACATAAAATAAGACAATAGACAATGAGGTTAGCAAACACTTTTTGCTATATTAGAATTTTTTTTAAACAATTTTTATAACACTTGCTTTATCAGTTTTACACAACTTGTTAACACCCTAAACAATTGCTAATAAAATATTTTAATCTGATCAGCTTTTGTCTCTTTGTCGTCTGCTACGTCAGCCTCTGCCTCAAAACGTCACCAAGAACTCCTCCAATGGATTTTCACCCTTCCTTTATAATAATAAGCTTCGAGAGTCTTGTCGATTCCTCGACCCCTTTCTATTTTATAGTTATTCCCACGTTCCCAAAACAACTTCCATATTAATAGATATAACTTCATTTTCTGGAATTATATTTATTACTTTTCTCCATGGCATAATTAAAGTTGATCCCTAAGTTTATTTACTGATCTTATCTCCACGATATAAACTTGCTACTCAAGTTTAACCTACACTCATCATCTTACATCCATGTGAATAAACTTTCAAAGACTGAACTGACTCAATTCCAAGTGAAAAAAAAACAATGTTTTAAACTGAAACTTACTATAAATAATCTGTGAATTCTGATTTAGGTTTCAATTTAGTCATATTTGTTAAGCTAGATGAGCTTCCAACCTAAAACCAATTGGTGCTAAGTGGAGTGGCCCATCCATCTTATATATTGCTAAGGATCTCTTCCAATATCCGATGTGAGATATTTATTCCTAATACGTCCCCTCGAGATGATGGTTTTTTAAGCGTCAATCTCGGAATGTTCGGGCGAGGATCGATGGGCCAACTTTGGACCAGATCTATGTAGATCGGGTTGGACTACATGGATCGGGCTCTGATACAATGTTAAGCTAGATAGATGAGCTTCCAATCTAAAACCAATCGGTGCTAAGTGGAGTGTCTCATCCATCTTATATATTAATAAAGATCCTTTCCAATATTCGATGTGGGACATTTATCCCTAATAATATTGATCTAAATTTGTGTTTCAACACGGTATCTTCCAACATATTTGTTTCACATGTACATACATTCATATTCCTAAGTTAAGTCATCATAAACTATTTTCATATACTTAGAGCCATTCTTATCTATAGATAATTTTTTTAAAAAAAAATTACATCAATGGTATCAGTCCATCTTCTTTTTATTGATTTAGGAAACACAATAACCCGCATGCATCATATAGTTTATGTCAAAAGAAATGTCTACATTATACCCAAAAAAAAAAGTCTACATATTACGAATAACATTTTCTGACGTTTAGTTATACAAATACTCTATATAGACTTGACTCTATATTTTTATTATTAAAAACGAATTTTTTTAATTTTTATACTAGATTGATGTTCCTGCATGGTGCCAAAAAAATAGAAACTAGTCGTTATACTTCTAGAAATTAATTCCTTCTAAGTTAAATCATCATAAACTATTTTCATATAAAACAAATCTTTTTATTTAGAAATTAAAGACGACAGTTACCTAATACTAGTATTCAATTGCTTCACCAGACTGGTTAGTTTCTAATTACTTCTTACATTCAATTCGGAAATTTAACCTTTTCTTTTTGTTGATATAGCAAACACAATACCCAGCATGCATCATCTTGTTAATGTCAAAAAGAAAGAATTTAAGTTACTACATATTACGAGAAATTATTTTCTGATTTTCAGTTTTAAATACATATACAATGAAGGATTAAAGGGCGGCCTTTTAGCTTCATCTACGAGCTAAATAGGTGTAATTGTTTTTTGAAAAAAGCTAAATAGGTGTAATTATGGACTTAGTTAACTTTTTTCAATTCCAACATGCACGTCCACCTACATCCTTTCATCTCAAACGTTTTACTTCTTGATTACACCACTCAGACAATAAACCCTTATGATATCTCTCTATATATATCTTCGAGTGTCTCTGAGAAGAATCACACTCTTTCATAAATATTTCTTATATCCATAGCAATATCCTTCACAATAGTCGAAAATGGCAGGTCGTAACAAGCATGTTGTCTCTAAAACCTCTTCTTCTCTGGCTATTGTCGAAGCTAACCCCCCGGCCAACAAAATTATACCCATTGAAGCACCGATAGTTTCTTCTTACAATGACCGGATCAGGCCGTTGCTCGACACTGTTGACAGGCTGAGGAACCTGAATGTAATGAGAGAAGGGATCCAGCTTCCAACCATTGTCGTTGTTGGAGACCAGTCCTCTGGGAAGTCTAGTGTTCTTGAGTCCTTGGCAGGGATTAGTTTGCCTCGTGGGCAAGGAATTTGCACTAGGGTTCCTCTTGTGATGAGACTCCAAAGAAGTTACAGCACTGAGCCTGAGATCTGGCTAGAGTATGGTGACACAGTTGTTCATACGGATGAGGAACACATCGCTAAAGCTATTTGTGCTGCTACAGATGTGATTGCTGGTATGTTATATTGTTCTCTCTCTCTCTCTCTCATTTCATTTTATGTTAACTTTTGCTGAAAACCTATAGCATAGTTTAATGTGAATGAGACCGTTATCTGAAAAATTAATGTTATAGACTTATAGTAAGTTGTTTACGCATACTCCTGAATAAAAGTGCTTATAGATGTTATGTGATTTTTTGCCACTCCTAGTTTGTTCTTTATATGAAAGAGTTATGCATTACACTACTGTTTATATAAGATGAATTTACAAAGCGTTTTCTTGTTACAGACTATGAAAAGTACTTATAATATACATATGTTGCAGGATCTGGTAAAGGGGTCTCTGACGCTCCTTTAACCCTCCATGTGAAGAAGGCTGGTGTTCCTGATCTTACCATGGTTGATCTCCCTGGGATAACTCGTGTTCCAGTGAACGGACAGCCTGAAAACATCTATGAGCAAATATCTGCGATGATCATGAAGTACATCAAGCCTCAAGAATCCATCATCCTCAATGTTCTGTCAGCTACGGTCGACTTCACGACCTGTGAATCCATCCGCATGTCTAGACAGGTTGACAAAACCGGTGAACGGACTCTGGCTGTTGTCACAAAGGCAGACATGGCTCCTGATGGTCTTCTACAGAAGGTTACAGCAGACGATGTGAGCATCGGACTTGGTTATGTATGTGTCAGAAACCGCATCGGTGAAGAGACATACCAAGAAGCGAGGATGCAAGAAGAGCTTCTGTTCAGGACTCATCCAAAGCTAAGCTTGATTGATGATGACATTGTGGGGATTCCCGTCTTAGCTCAGAAGCTAATGCTTATCCAAGCAACGATGATCGCCCGCTGCTTACCTGAAATCGTCCGCAAGATCAACGAAAAGATGGAGATCAGTGTCCTCGAACTGAACAAGCTGCCAATGGTGATGGCTTCCGCAGGTGAAGCATTGATGACATTGATGGACATCATCGGCTCAGCAAAGGAGTCTCTCTTGAGAATCCTCATCCAAGGAGATTTCTCCGAGTACCCTGAGGATCATAAGATGCACTGCACTGCTCGCTTGGCTGAAATGTTAAGCCAATTCTCAGACAATCTCCAAGCACACTCCAACGACGTCACCGTCGATTTCTTGATGGACGAAATCAAGATTCTCGACGAATGCAAATGCGTTGGCCTTCCTAATTTTATACCAAGATCAGCTTTCTTGGCTATACTCTCACAGTACGTCGATGGAATCCATTCCAAGCCGGTCGAGTTCATCAAGAAGATATGGGAGTACATCGAAGCTGTTCTCATTCCGGTTATTTCCAAATACGCTGAAAACTTTCCGCAGATACAGTCTTCAGTCAAACGAGCTGGACGCAATCTTATCACAAAGATGAAGGAGCAGTCCGTGAACAGAGTTGCTGAGATCGTTGAGATGGAGAAGCTCACTGACTACACGTGTAACCCTGACTACATGACGTCTTGGACGGAGAAGACAGCTTCGCAGCATAGCTTCATCCATGCAGTGTTGTACGATGAGGCCAAACCTGAGAACTTCTCTCTCGCTGGATTTGGGGAGGTGAAGATCTCTCATCTGAGGATGTACCACGCTCATTTGCTGCAGCAGGCGTTTGACATGAAGATGAGGATCGCGTCGTACTGGAACATTGTTCTGAGGCGGATTGTGGATAACCTTGCGCTGTTCCTTCAGTTCTCGGTGAAGAATCTGGTGAACGCTCAGTTTCAGAAGGAGATTGTGGCGGAGATGGTGGATCCGAGAGGCGGCGGAGGAGTTGAGAGGATGATGGAGGAGTCTCCTTCGGTGGCAAGCAAGAGGGAGAAGCTGAAGAAGAGTGTGAAGCTCTTGAAGGAGTCTAAGGACGTTGTGGCAGCCATTGTTGATCAGAACTCTGGTTATGGAGGTCGTTAAATTGTTGTTTCTGAAATCGGATCGTGTCCGGTTGCGTTTGTTTTTGTTGAGGTGGGTGTGGGCCCTTTTTTTCTAAATTTTAATTTTTCGTCTAAGTTGCGTTTTATTTTAAAAACTTTTTTTTGTAGTTACGGGCTTCAGATTATGTGCTGTTGCCTTTCGAAATGAATTTCAAGTTTCAGTTAATTTGGTCAAATCGTCTATAATCTATTAATTTATAATTTTTTTTTATTTACTATTAACTAGTCATAGTAAAACTATTTAAAGAATGGATTGATATGACATGTTTGATTATTTAATTTGATTAAATTGTCTATAATCTATTAATTTAGAATCTTATTTTTTGTCTACTATTAATAAGTCATAGTAAGACTATTTAAAGAATTGGTTAATGTAACATATTTGATTATTTATATTTAAAATTAACAGACTATAAATTTGAATTTTATTTTTTTAATTATAACAAAATCTGTTGATAAAGAATCTAGCAAAATCTTACTAAAATTTTAAATATTTTATAAAATAACATATTAATTAATTTCGTAATTAGTAATATAATTTTATTATAAATCAATTTTAATTAAAATTTCATTCTAAAACAAGAAAATAAAATTCTATACTACTTTTTATAAATTTAATAATTATATTTTGTATTATATAAAAATAGAAGTTATTTATGAATTACATATGACAAAATTATATTAAATAGGTAAATTAACAAATTTTATTTTTTAAAAACTCTTTCATTTAAATAAATTAGCACTCATCATGAAAATGAGTTAAAATTCGTAAATCATATAATATTTTATATAAAAGTAATTTTAGTAACATAGATTAAACTTTTATATCTACAACTATATGTTATCTTTTTGTTTATTTTGAAACTCTCGACAATATGTTGTTTAAAAATGTTTACACATGAAAAAATAATGGTATATAATAACCTTTACCTCATATACTATTTTAAAAATATGTTATCAGAAAACTATGAAATTTTAATAATTCATTTAAAATATTAATACAAATCAAATTATTTTTTTAATTATAATAAAATATGTTGAGAATATTTTAGAAAACATTACCAAAAGTTCAATTTAAAAAAAAATGTATTAATGTAGTATAAAAACAAGTTCAAAATTCTTGTAATCTTCCAAACTCAAAAATAGTTGTGTAATTTTCCAAAGTTTTCTTAACAAAATATACAATTTTAAAAATAAATATTAAAACTCAAAATGATAATATTTCAAACTTTACAAAAGATAAAATCATAGATAATAAAGAATAACTTTTTGAAATGCATCATAAAATTGCAAACTATATATGCTGTAAAAATTAAAGTAATCTAAGGGGGTGTATTCAATATAACATTTGAGGTGATTTGATTTTTAATAGAGTCTTAGATGATTTCAATAAGTTGCAAAGATTTATGTGATTTTTGTTAAACCACTCTAGAATATAACCTAAAACCATGGGATTTAGATTTTAATTTTTTTAACTACGAAACTTCACCCAAACATCCTAAAATCACCTAGAACTTTAAAACTCTACAACTTAAAATATTTTCAATAACATTAGATTTTAGAGTACTCTACAAAATGTTAAATTCAATAACAGTGAATTTAAAATGAATTTTTAAAATTCATATTTGAATAACAGTAGATTTGTCATTTTAATACAAATCACCTTAAACTCTCAGTTGAATACACCCACCTAATATTTTGAAATCTTAATTAAAAAAAATATCATAGCATCCAAAAAATATCATATATTAAGAAAATTTACTAAAATAAATTGGTAGATGCTTCTATGTATAAAATTTACTAAAATGATAGGGTTATATAATTTAAACAAAATAGTGTTTTTTTACTTATAAATACTTTAAAATACTAAAATGATATATGTTAAAGAATATCTTTTTAAACACAACATTTAAATATTAATTATCTTAAACATATATATTTCTATAATATAAATAAATATATTTCTAAATTTTATCATATGCAAAATGTATAAATTAAAAAAAAAAAATATTTGGAAGAGGTTCTCTATTTGTTTATTTCTGATTGTTATTTTATTTTACATATCTCAAAAATATATTTGTAAGTAATAAAAATAATAACAAAGTAAAATATATTAAATAAATCATTATATATTAATAATGTCAAATAAGAAATATAAACAATAATATTATAGAATCACACAATATATAACACTAAAATGAAAATTATATATTTAAAACATTTGTAATAAAATCAAATACATTTATAAAATAAAATATAAATGCACGGACGTACGGATTAAAATCTTGTTAATGATTTAAATTATCGTCTTAAAAAAAAGAAGAGATTCCATATATTATGCAAAAGATGTCCTTAAGACTTACAGCTAGGGCTGTTCAATATGGTAAAACCGAACCGTACCAAACCGAACCGAAATAGACAATATGGTTTGGTTTTGGTATATACCATATAAACCGAATGGATATAATTTTATAAAAACCGTAGGATTTGGATATGGTTTGGTATATAACCGATTAAACCGAATAAACCGAACAAAACCGATTAAAAGTAGAAACATGTAAATATGTATCTATTTTATAACAATACATGAAAATCTATTTGTTACATAAGTTAAATTTGTGTTAATAACTATTACCATAATTTTATAGTAATAAAAACCTTAATTTGTAAAACATTTGAACTATAACTAATACATCGCAATTCAGACATCTTATTATCTAAGTCTTTTTTTGATCTCTTTGATTTATTTTAGTCTTCACTAAATTAATATGAAGATTATAAATTTGATGGACAATAATTAATGGAAAATTTTCAATTGAAAAAACATGATTTTAATGAACACTAAATATGGAAGAGTGGTAAAACTTTTCTTTCATGTTTCTGTTTTGTTTCATATTTTTATTTTCAAAATTTCAAGCTTTGATTTTAGTTATAGATTTGATTATTTTATTTGATGGTAGAAGCATTTTTACTTTTTTGTTCATTTATTTGAACATGTAATATATTTTTAATAAATGACTGTGTTGACAATATGACTCTAAAATTCATATAATATGATCTCAAACAAAATAATTATGTTTTTTTGGTATAAAACCGAATAAACCGAAAACCGACAGTATATAAACCGAACCGAACCGAAGTAAATATGGATTTAGAATGGTAGTTATATTTTACTAACCGAAATACCGAAAACCGAAAAAAACCGAACCGAAACCGAACCGATATCCGGATCAATATAACTACCATTCTAAATCCATATTTACTTCGGTTCCTCTTGTCATGAGGCTCCAAAAAAGTTCAAGTCCTGAGCCTGAGATCTGGCTAGAGTATGGTGACAAAGTTGTTCATACAGATGAGGAAAACATCTCTAAAGCTATTTGTGCTGCTACTGATGTCATAGCTGGTATGTCCTGTCTCTCTCCCTTCCTTACTGTTCAACATGTTTTGGTTTACCTGCATATGCACATGTAACTGAATACTAGTGTAAAGATGTGTTGTATGAGTATGTAAACTCCTAGGTAAGTCTTGATTGTGATAAGTCCCTGAAACTACATATGCACATGTAATGCAACTTAATACTAATGTCAATATGTGTGTGTGTATGAGTTTATAAACTCTTAGATGGCCTTAAGGGATATTATATATTTTATGATAGACTAGTTTTGTTTCCTGATGAAACTTTAGTGTTGTATGATAGAGACTTAACCAAAGTAAGTTTTGATTGTGATCAAATACTTAACATGTGTTGCAGGTTCTGGTAAAGGGGTTTCAGACGCTCCCCTGACTCTCCATGTGAAGAAGGCTGGTGTTCCAGACATTACCATGGTTGATCTCCCAGGAATAACGCGTGTTCCAGTGAACGGACAGCCAGACAACATCTATGAGCAGATCTCCGGGATGATCATGAAGTACATTGAGCCTCAAGAATCCATAATCCTCAATGTGCTGTCAGCAACCGTTGACTTCACGACCTGTGAGTCCATTCGCATGTCTAGACAAGTGGACAAAACGGGGGAAAGGACTCTGGCTGTTGTCACAAAGGCAGACATGGCTCCTGAAGGTCTCTTACAGAGGTGACAGCAGATGATGTCAATATTGGACTTGGTTATGTCTGTGTCAGAAACCGGATTGGGGAGGAAACGTATGAAGAGGCTAGGATGCAAGAAGAGTTGCTTTTCAGGACTCATCCAATGCTAAGCTTGATTGATGAAGACATTGTGGGAATCCCTGTCTTAGCTCAGAAGCTAATGCTAATCCAAGCAACAATGATCGGTAGATGTTTGCCTGAGATTGTAAGAAAGATCAACATGAAGATGGAAACTGCTGTTCTGGAGCTGAACAAGCTGCCAATGGTGATGGCTTCCACTGGGGAAGCATTGATGACACTGATGGACATTATTGGTTCAGCAAAAGAGTGTCTCTTAAAGATTCTTATCCAAGGAGACTTCTCCGAGTTCCCTGATGAGCCAAAGATGCATTCCACCGCTCGCTTGGCTGAAATGCTGAGCCACTTCTCAGACAATCTGCAAGAAACACCAAAGGAGGTTACTGAGTTCTTGATGGATGAAATCAAGATTCTTGATGAATGTAAATGTGTTGGCCTGCCTAATTTCATACCAAGATCAGCATTCTTGGCTATCCTCTCACATCATGTTGATGACATACATGCCAAGCCTGTCGAGTTCATCAGGAAGATATGGGACTACATTGAAGGTGTTCTCATATCAGTACTCTCCAAATACTCTGAAAACTTCCCACAGATACAGTCTTCCATCAAAAGAGCTGGTCGCAGTCTAATCACAAAGACCAAGGAGCAGGCTGTGAATAGAGTTTCTGAGATGGTTGAGATGGAGAAGTTGACTGATTACACATGTAATCCTGACTACATGAAGACGTGGACAGAGAAGACAGCTGCGCAGCAAAGCTTCATACATGCTGTGCTGACCGATGTGAAGAAACCTGAGAAATTCTCTCTCGCTGGATTTGGGGAAGTGAAGATCTCGCATCTGAGGAAGTACCACGCTCATCTGCTGCAGCAGGCGTTTGACATGAAGATGAGGATCACATCGTACTGGACGATTGTCTTGAGGAGGATTGTGGATAATCTTGCTCTTTATCTTCAGTTCTCGGTGAAGAATCTGGTGAACACTCAGTTTCAGAAGGAGATTGTGGCGGAAATGGTGGATCCTAGAGGTGGTGGAGGAGTTGAGAGGATGATGGAGGAGTCTCCCTCGGTGGCTAGCAAGAGGGAGAAGTGTGAAGCTCTTGAAGGAGTCTAAGGACGTTGTGGCTGCCATTGTGGACCAAACTTCTGGGTTTGGAGATCGTTGAACAAGTTGGATCTTTCTTTCTTGCTTGGCTATGTTTATGTTCTTTTGTGCGGTAACGCTAAGCTACTAAGCTTCTTGTTTATGTTGTCTCTGTGTGATATCTTTTTGTTGTTGTTAGTTTGGTCAAAACTTTTGTTGCTGTCCAAGTCTGCTTCAATCTGTTTCCTATTTTCTTAATATCATTGCCTATATTAAGCTAAAATCGGAGGCAGTAACATGCCTGAAGTTTACAAAACCAGTGTTATTGCCAACACAAGTCCCCCGTTAATGTGTTGAGTTTTTATGGCTTATGTGAATCTCTTGGACCTGGATTTTGCTTTTAAGTTTTGTGGTAATGATAATTTCTTACTTGGAACGTGAATGTTTTTCTCGTTTCTATGAATCCAAGTAAAGCTCTGATAAAGTATTATTATTATTATTATTCATTGTGTGTAATAGTTGAAGTCTGGAATAAATTTGGCAATCAAAACAAAGGAATTTGATTGAATGTTTGACATGAAAACACCTGAACTGAGCTTAGTAGTGAGTTCAAGGTCGCCGGGGAAATTTAGAGAAGTTCGGTGGTCGACGTTCCATATAAGCTGTTCTTCCTTCTATGCCTTCTTCGGTTCCATAGAATAACAGCGTCGCATCACCTCCTAGCCCCTGTATACCAAATAATGTTTAGGAAAGAAGTATATTAATGAAATAATACTGACTTGTGGCTTAACATGTTGGTTGAAAAGGCTAGAACCTGAAGTCCAGCATGGCCATCATCGACTGCATTGAGTGCTGCCTTAAGAACACGGATTGCAGTAGGGCTGTTCCGTAAGATTTCTCTGCACCATTTCACAGTTTCTTTCTCCAAATCCTCTAGCTATAACACAATAGCATGTCTCAGTGAATGAACAAAACAATTACCAGCAAGAAAGGAAGTTACACTTTTATGAATCTGTGATAACACTAATGGTTACTACTCATTAATATTACCGGTACAACTGTATTGATAAGTCCCATTTTATCTGCTTCCGAAGCTGTGTAGAATCTTGTCATGAACCACATTTCTCGTGCCTTTTTAGGACCAACCTGTTTTTGTTTTTTCAGACAGTTTGATCGGCCCGTGTTAGTTGCATCGTAGTACTACTAGTCAGTTAGTTGTATCGAGTTATTACCAGACGAGACATGATTGAACTTCCATAACCAGCATCAAAACTTCCAACCTGCGGACAGAAAATCGACACTTAATGATCAATGAGGATTAGTATCAACTCTGCTCCTACTTCACTGTCACATTCAAAGTTGAAAAAAGAGGATAGTGGGAGAACCTTAGGACCCGTCTGACCGAAAATAGCATTATCAGCTGCAATGGTTAGATCACAGACCATGTGCAAGATATGTCCTCCTCCAACAGCATAACCAGCAACCTGAATTAGTCCATCAAAAGGAAACACGCAACCAAGATCAGTACAAAAGGTGCATAGACTAAAACAGCAATTCTTCGAATGTACTTACCATTGCGATAACTGGTTTTGGCAGTCTGCGGATTTGAACCTGAGAATGAAGATAAGAAACAAAGTTGAATAAATACACTAATCCTACTAAGACTAAGATAACCTGCGCTTTTATTTTAGTATTGAAAATCAAAGACATACCTGGAGATCAAGGACATTAAGTCGACCAACATCATTGGGATCAGCATAACCATCTGGTGTCCTCAACGCTTGATCACCACCACTGCAAAACGCTTTCGTTCCCTAAACCATCAACATAACTATTCAGAACAATCATTTCACTTACAACAATCTAAACAGAAGAACTCTTTTTCATCAAACTCTAAAGACTCAACACAAAAGCTCTTAGCCTAGGGTCGGTCCTGACATTTATGTGACTTGAAAAAAAAACTAAATGATCAAATACATATATATTTTCAATCATTTTGGAGCCAAATTACCATTCAAACTTTGACAACTATCGCTATGCACAGGATTGGGCCTAAGCTAGAGAAAGCTCATAACTAACTAAATTACCTTGCCGGTGAGTATGATGACTCCTACAGAGCTATCGTCTCTGGCGTCGTTAAACGCACGCATAAGCTCCTTCACAGTCTGAGGCCGGAACGCGTTTCTTCTCTCCGGACGGTTTATAGTAATCTACATAACCAACAACTATTCAACTGAAGAAGAAAGAAACACACACACCAGAGAGAGAGAGAGAGAGAGTTAGTCGAACACGTTACACTAACAAACCTTGGCAATATCTTCACCGACGGCTTTCTCATATATAATGTCAACGAACTCTTTCGTTTCTCCGTCGTCACCGACGAGATCAGCTTTTCTCCAAACGACTTGGTGAGTCGGCACTTCACCGTGAACCTTATGGTAATTGTCATTCATCGACGAGGCAGTAGAGAGTTCCACTGAGTGAACGCGAGTTGGAATTGTTTCCAAGGGGATGAGATGATTGGTGAAGACGGAGATACGGCGGCTCGCGGTGCCGAGTTCCTTGGAGTCAGCCATTAGAGAGGAAGAAGTATAGACAGAGAAAGGTGATGATGATTGGTGATGAAGATGATTCTATCGCATGGACTTTGACAATAGTTTGGATAAAATATTTGTTTAGTTAAAGAGAATAAATAATTAATTGAATTCTTCCAAAAAAGGAAGAAGCTTGAAGGTTTGGAGAATCAGAGGAAGTGGACGTAATCTCTTGGCGCGCCTGTCTCTAATGAGAACGTTTGACGATGAGATAAGATAAGGCGAAACGCATTATACATTTGCGTTTCAGTTTCGCAGTTATTTTCATAAAAGCCCTTTTAAGGCTTTAACTTTGGGATTAATAGCGGCTTTGATTATTGTTAAGAAATGAAATCTGTTTTTGGGAATTATATTGCCACTAGGTTAGCGCGGAATAAACATTATATATATAAATTATTTTATATATTATATGTTTATAACATATTATGAAATAATAAACATATATTGAATAATTAAAAAGTCATTATCTACTACTTATATAAATAAATTGGTGCGAACATATAAATAAATTTTATAAATCGAAAAAATATTTTCTATTTGATACGATATATAATTAAATTTAAATGATAGTAACATATATATGGTATATTTTAATATTAATATATATTAGATGATGCTTTTTGCTCATATTTTTTTATTATTTGTTTCTGTTATAGTAAAAAGTCTAAATTAGTGATAACAAAATTTCCACTGTGGGATTAATGGTTTAAGTAATTTATAATATTTAAAAAAATTAAGTTGTCAATATTTTTTTAAATTTTTTATCAAAAACATGTTCAAAGTAAATTTCAAAATTAAGATATTTAAGTATTTTTATGTGGCATATAGCTTAATTTAAAATGATACATATATTTATATATCTTTTATTTTTGATACCTATTAAATGAGACTTTCAACTTATATTATTTTTTTAATTATTTGTATCATGTCATAATAAAAGTTATAAATCATAGATCACAAAATTTGAATATGAAACTTTTAACAGTTTTCAGTAATTTATACTCGTTTTTAAAAATTCAAAATATAATATATATAAATAATTTTTTTAATTTTTATTATATGGTTACTATGATTGTTTAATTTATTTTAATAGCTTAAAATTAAACAAATATAATTATAATACACACTTATTTTTATCAAATCTTTATTATACAAAATAATTAATTGTCATATATACTTTAGCCACATTAGACAATTCCGTAATCTTATCTAAGGAAATAATGAAGCACATTAATAATGTATTTATTGTGGTTTAATAAAAAGATTATTATATATTTAGATGAACCAACCTATTTCTCTAAGGATTCTAAGAATCATTCTAGTGATGACACGTGGGTACAAAAAATGTTGCAATGCTTCTCAAATAATATATAGGGGATTTAAAAACATACTCTTGTCTGTTTCTTTGAAGTTTATAAAGAGATAAGAACATTCTTAGACTTTAACTTCTCAATAAATATTTAAATAAATATGGACATTATTTACAAATTAATTTTGTCACATGTCTTCTTTACAATCAATTTCACTAAATAAATCTGACATAACATATTAAAATGACGATATGACTGATAACTAAATGTGACATGAACAATTACATTTAATGTTTATTTATATTTTTGGTAAAAAATTTTAATACGATAGTAAATTATAAATCATCATCAAATTAAGTGTATTCAAATATGATATTAAGTAATATAATAATATTAATTTACTAATATTTTACAAATTTTGAAATATTATTTATTTCAATTTTTTAGAATTATACAATTTTATTACTAAAAAACGATTTTCAATTTTTTTTACTATTTAAAAAAAATATAAATTTTAATTGTAATTTTTTTAAAACAAATTTTAAATTTTCAATCGTATATATCTAAAAAATAAGAAATATTTTTTTTTAGTTTTACTTGTTGATAATTATAAAACTTTTGATCTTATTAATTTTATACAAGTTAATTAATATTTTTATACAAAAAAATAGATAAAAATTTATCTAAGATTATAATTTTAAATATATATATATATATATCTATTCTTAAATATAATTTAAAATAAAATATTTTTTATTTTATCTTAATTTTATGTTCTATTAAATCAAAATTTATACTAAAATATTGGTTAGAAAATAATAATATCTAAAATAATAATTATTTTAAAAAATATAATTTAAATTTAAAGAAATTATTACTGCACATAATGCAAGAAGTTTTTCATCAAAACAGAAGTTTATACTTCAACCTGTTAATAAGATTCTGTGACCACTATTATGAAATCATTAACTTATATTGTCTTTTTTTTTTTATATCAGTTCTAGAATTTATAATATAATTTATAGATAACAATAATGTTGTATGTTTTGTCTCTAATACTGCTAACCCCTTTTTGTAGATCTAATTTACTTTTTTTTCCTAAAATAAAATACGATTATTTAGAGACTTGCAAATAGATATATGCACCTTCGATTATTTAGAGAAATTGGTTAACCAGCTCGATCTAACTAGGATAAAACTTACGCTTTGCGTATAGTAAATTTATATGAAAATTATTTAAAAAATATCGCATAGAAAAATAAAATTTATATTCTTGATCGAATTAATATTTTTGGTTCTTAAACAAAATTTTTAAATTTTTTTGTGTTATTATGTTTTGTTATGAGTGGGTAGAATGATTTAAAAAAATTCTTAGTATGTGGTATCAATAACTTCAATAATGTGGGGAAAACATGAATATATATACCAATTCTTTTGATTAACATCTCTTCAAGTTTACAAAAGAATTCGCAACTAAAATAATACACATACAAATCATAAAACAGACCGTAAACAAAACTATTACACATGGAGTTAGATATAATTCCTTAACATAGATATGCTTGGACTCCACTTGACATCATTCCTTTGTACCACCTTGGGCAGAAGACTTCAAAAGACTTCCCTAAGATTTCGCGGGAAGTCGTCTAGCATAAAATACATTAGAAGACTTCTTTAGAAGAGAAGTCTTCCAAGAGTCTTCCGAGAGTCTTTCAAGAGTCTTCTAAGAGTCTACCAAGAGTCTTCTACGAGTCTTCCACAATTTCTTGAGAAGTTTTCCAAAGTCTGACTCAGATCTCAATAAATCTGCATATTCAAAAGCATTCAAATGACTTCAAAACAGAAAAAACTTCAAAAATAAATTATGTATGCTTAAATAATAAACAAAACAATCACATTAGGTTGAATCTATAACTTTTTAGAATCAAATATATAAAACACACAAAATACATATCCAAAATTTATGTCATTTTATTTTTGGGCATAAGACTCCAAAAGACTTCCTGAACACTTCGTGGGAAGTCTTATTGCATAAAATACATTAGAAGATTTCTCAAGAAGTCTTCCAAGAGTCTTCTGAGAAATTTTTCAAAGTCTGCCTCAGATCTGAAAAATCTGCATATTCAAAAACATTCAAATGACTTCAAAACAGAGAAAGCTTCAATAATAACTTTTTATGCTTAAATAATAAACAAAACAATCAAATTAGGTTGAATCTATACCTTTTTAGAATCTAATATATAAACAAACACAAAATACATATCCAAAATTTGTACCACTTTGGGCAGAAGACTTCAGAAGACTTCCTAAAGATTTCGTGGGAAGTCCTTTAGCATAAAATGCATTAGAAGACTTGCCTAAAGTATTCTGAGAAGTCTTCCGAGAGTATTCTTAGAAGTTTTTCAAAGTCTGTCTCAAATCTGAAAAACCTGCAAATTCAAAAACATTCAAATGGCTTCAAAACAGAGAAAAACTTCAAAAATATAATTTTATGCTTAAATAATAGACAAAACAATCACATTAAGTTGAATCTATAGCATTTTAGAATCTAATATATAAAACACACAATAATACATATCCAAAATTTATAGATCTACCTTTGAATGAGTGAAAGATGAGAACAATGTAATGAAAAATATGCAAAAGGAAGATAAATTAGTAAGAAGATATAAAAAAAAATGAGAAATAGATTTAAAGTTTGGTGTTTAGATGTTTAAAGAGATTAGGGAGAGGTTGGCGAGTTTTAGAGTGAGAAACATTATATTTTTGTTGCAGCCATTTGAGAGGAAGAAAGAGAATGTATAAATTTTCTTTATATATGGAGACAACAATTCCAATTATGTTAAATATTTTTGATACAAAAGACTTCTTGGAAAGTCTTCTAAAAGAAGACTTCTTGTGAAGTTTTCTCGACGTTAAAATCAAATATATGAGAAGATTACTGGAAGACTTCGCTTCAGGCGGAAAACCTAAAATTTTACTAAAACTTATGCGGGAATATGTCAGAAGACTTCCCAAGAAGTCTTTTAGAAATTTTTCGAACCATAAAATAATAAACTAACGAACTAGATAGCAAAAACCAATTCATTAAAGTTAAAATCAACTTAGAAAGCGTTTAATATACATAAAACTAAACACATGTAGGTTAATTTTTTTTTTTAAAAGTTAAGATTCTAAAATTAAACTCTAAATACAAATAATACTATAAGATATGTTACTGAACCCTTAACCAAAGTCTTCTAGACCCAATAATCAAATAACTAAGCAAAAACACTTCCTTAAACTTAAAAGAAACTTAGAAAATGTTTAAATCAAGTAATTAGATAGTCACTAAACACATATATGTCAAGCTAAAAAAAAATAAAAAAAAATATTTCAAAATCTAACCCTAAAAACACCAACAATACTATAACATACGTTACGAAACCCTAAACCGAAGGCTATCATGACTCAATCTACATCCATTCATCTATGTTAAAAATAAATTTAATTTTAGTAAAACTAAATTTTCATCATTTAGAAATGTTTATTAATACATGATTTTGATTTTTTTCTCTATCAAAATATTTTTTTAATAAAATTTATTAATTACTTTTAAGATCTAATACATGAGAAGACTTCTGGAAGACTTCGATTTAGGCGGGAAACCTAAATTCTTCTAAAATTTAGGTGGGATATGTCAGAAGACTTCTTAGGAAGTCTTCTGTGAGTCTTTCAGACCTTATAATCAAATAACTAAACAACAAACACTTCCTTAAACTTTTAAGATACTTAAAAAGTGTTTAAATCAAGTTATTAGATAATCACTAAACACATATAGGTCAAAAAAATTAAAAAACAAAAGATAAGATTTCAAAATCTAACCCTAAATATACCAACAATATTATAACATATGTTACCAAACCCTAAATCAAGGACTATCATGAGTTAATTTACTTTCACTCATCTATGTTGAAAATAATTCAATTTTAGCAAAAATAAATTTACATCATTTAGAAATGTTTATTATTACATTATTTCAATTTTTTTCCCATCAAAATATTTTTTACAAAAATTTTAATTTTTTTTTAAGATCTACTGAACGAGAAGACTTACAAAGTCTTCTCACGCGGAGGGTTATAATGGTAAAACTCAATACATGTTTTTTGTTTAGTCATAAGAAAGTTGTTGTAATTTCACTAGCATTTTGGGTTACTTTTGCATTTGATTGAATTTAAGGTATACTTTTGTATTCAAAATCAACTTTTGAGTCATTTTTGACAATTTTCCCGTTAATCATTGAATTTTTTGGCTTTTCGTTGATTTTTTTTTAATACTGGATAGTATACATTACATAATCGTATAATCTCTAACTCTATTAGATATGATGATCAACTATCCATAACATATGCAATATTGATTTTTTGCTCGATGGACATGCTTTCTTCCCCGCAAATGACCACAACTAACAATTTTACTACAATATTTTAGAACCCCCAAAACTTGCATCCTATAATCTGCAAGAAATTACATAGTTTAGGATTTGGATCTCAAATCTGGGTATAAAATCTTTTTGGGCTTTTCGTCAAACATTATAGTTCCTACAAAATAGGAAGCAATAGCTTACATTATTGGGAAAATTGTTTTTTTAGAGCAAAAAAATATTAACTATGTCCCTTTAGACTAATCTCATATACTTTATGTCCCATTAGGCTAATTATTTTCAAAATGGCAATAATGCCCTTAAAGTTGTAATTTTTGTTTTTTTTTGTTTTTTTATAAAAAAATCGATTTTTTTTTTCAAAATATGAAAGTGAATATTCTCAAATATTTTGTTTCCATATTTTTAGGAACTGGTTTCTTATCCGTAGAATACAACTAATCTGTAGAAATTGATTTCTACAGGTTTTTAGAATTATAGTAATATGTAGATTTTGATTTCTACATTTTTTAGATTTACAGTAAATCTGTAGAAGTCGGTTTCTACGTGTTGTAGATTTATATTAATGTGTAGATTTTGATTTCTAAAGATTTTAGATCGGTAGGTTAAGCGTGGAATGTGTATTCTAGATATTTTTAGAATACTCTTATTTACGTAGATCACGTATTCTAAACATTGTAGATTCAATGAAAAAAGTGGATTTTGGTTTCTACTTCGTAGAATGTCATTTCTACTTTATTTAGAACATAATCTGAAATTTATGATTTAAACATTTTTAGAACTGAAAAAAATACTACTAAGTTCATATTGGTATTTTATCAAAAGTTACTATTTTTCCAATTTTTTTTTGGTTTGTAAAACTATTTATTAAATTTATTTTCAAAAATATTAAAGGGTGTTATGGACAAAAATGACATAAAATAGATATTAGTCTAAAGGGACATAAGATACTTATCATTTTTTTGCAAAAAAAAAACAATTTTCCCTACATTAATTAAGGGAAAAGAATGTGAGTTACTTTCTTCCTAAAATCCAGGAAACAAAGCAAGTCATTTTTTATTTGCTAAAATACTAAAAACGAAGAAAGGAATTGGTCAAAACTACCAATCTCGGTACATTATTAACCTAAACTCTAAATCTTTTCCTCTCTACTCTCTCGCTGAGCAAACTTTGGAGATTCGTAGTGGGGTTTTTGCATCTCTCCTTCGGTTTAGATATCAGATTCTTTGAATAACTATAGGAGCTACGTGGTGCGTCGTTTGTTTTTGTTTCCCTGAGGTGTTCTTTTTTGTTTTCGCTTTCGATTTGGTTTTCACCCGCGTTATTTTTTAGTGATCTGCTAAGGTTAGATCCTCTTTTCTTTTGTTGTTTTCAACTTTGATCTGTGTATATTACGTGTGGTGAGTTTTGATAAATTTCGTAGACCGAGGGTTAAAACAAACTGTGTTGATTTAGCAAATTTATTGTTGCTTCCTTTCTTCGTTCAATTTGAATTAGATTTCAAAATTTTGTTTAGTTGCATTGGGTGGACCTGTAAGTTTCCAGTTTAGCTCTTTAGAGATAGTACAAAAAAACGCTAAAACTAATGGATGTTAATTATAACATATGAGAATATTGGTTTGGAGAGTTAGTCATTTGCTCATATAAGTTTATTTACTTCGGAAGCTGATGCTTAATTGCCCTTCGACTAACAAAACTAGAACTTCCTCATGTATTTTTAATCTTTGCTTTCGTCAGCTTAGTGAGTTTTGAATAATATCTTAGTTATAATTTATAAATTTGTAAAAGTACTGTCGGTTTCTGGTATAACTTACCTGATGTTTGTGGGAAGGTCGCGTTTTTGTTTCAAGGTACAAAAAGGCTAAGAAAAATAAAGTGTTTTTGTAGATAAATGGAGGATCATAAGCCGACGAGTTTCACATTTGAGATTGATAACTTCTTAGAGAAGGAAGCTGTGATTTCATCCCCAACATTCTCAAGTGGAGGCTGCCAATGGTAAATAAATTATTTCACATGTGTTTTTGATATTTTACTCGTTGCCCAGATTCAAAAAAAAAAAACGGTAAGATCTATTTCTACATTTTATAATTATTCAGGTATGCAAACGTTTATCCCAAAGGAAATGGTATTGAAGATCACTTGGCTCTATTCCTCTATGTTGCGAATTATGGATCATTGCAGCTTGGATGGAAAAGGCGAGCTAAATTTTCCTTTGTTCTGTTGAAACAATCCGGCAAAGAATTCTACAAATCAATTGGTAAGTTAACCTATTAGACACAAGGCCGGATCCAAGATTTTAAGTGCCATAAACATTTACTAAGAACTTTTTTTTCTAAAAAATTCATATATATGATAATGCTGAAGAAATTTAATCTAATCTCTCTGTTTTGGTCTTACAGAATTGTGCCAAGTGTTCTGCGCTCAGGTCCCGGGATGGGGTATTGTAAAGGCCTTGACTATTAAACAGCTTCAAGAAAAAGGGTTCATGGAGAAGAACAAATTGATAGTTAAAGTCCAAGTACTTGAAGTTGTTAATGAGGCAGAAGTAACTGGGAACGAGACTATGGATGTCAGAGGTTTCCAAGTTCTTTATTCTCAGGTGCAATTATGCGAATGATTCTTGTTGCTGTTTATTCCTTTCTTTTTTGATTAGTTATAAGAAGTTCTTGCTTGACAGGCTTTTCAAGTAAGTTGGATTTTCGAGAGGCACCCGGACCTTGCTTTGAGTTTCGGACCAAAGAGCCACTTCGTGAAGACTACATACATGAACCTCCTCCTCAAGCTCATCGAGAAACTGGACAAGCCTCCACATAGCTTCTCCGAGACTGAGCTAAGCAACACCCGCACTGAGTTGGTCGATCCAACACAGACAGGGTTCAAGCTAGACTGGCTGAAGGAAAAGCTTGATGTGATTTACTTGGAAAGGAAGAAAACAACTGATGCTTCCCGTATCCAAGAACTTGAGCAACACAACAAGAATCTCAAAGCTGAACTGAACAAGGAGAAGATCAAATCTGCTGCTAAAGTCTTATGGTTGGAGCAGACGGTGTCAAATCTCAAAACTAAGCAGAACAAGAAGCCGAAATTAAGCCCTAACTAGTTCTCCCGAAAATTTGGGAATTTGTTTTTTTTTTTCGTTTATCTCAGAGCTGAAGATTAAATCTATTATGTGGTAAGTCCTTCTAAATTTTTAGTAGATTAAGAACTATGCAATTGGTGATTGTTTAATTATGCAAATCGGTGATCGGCTTGCTATTAATCGATCCCATGGTAACGAATGTTGCTGTTTCTTTGTTAGCACCAAGAAACAATATCCAAATCACGATGACACTTGTTGCAACCAATTTAAACCCCCAAATCTCATCAGAGGAGCCTTAATTAAGCCCTCGTTAATTTTCTCAAAAGTTCTAGTAATCTTAAAGCAGAAGGTCAAATCTTGTGGATGAAAAATCATGAGATTATATGATCAAACTATATGCAACAGGATTACAACGACGAATTATACAAAATATTTGAGAAAATGCTTATAGAGATTTTCAGCATGGCGCAAAAACATACTGTCTGAAATGAATTTTATACGGCAGCTAGCTCCGGACTAATGCAGTCATACATGAATCTTTAAAAGACATGTAGAATTGTCAGCTGTAATATCATCATTGTAATGTTTCTCGTAGTTTGTAATAACATAATTGACAAACAAAAATATAGTCAAATTATATCTGATACAAATAATATACATGCACTGTTTCAACAAAGCTATGAAGCAGTTTCTTTTTGTTTTCGATTTCTCACTTAATAGTCTGCCTTAATTACTCTAGAGAAGGAAAAGGCTTTCTAACCTTATAAACACTCCACAACACTCTCCACACAACAGAAAGAAAAAATCAATTGAGCAACTAATTGTAATATGTATGAAGTACTTTTTTGGTAATCATTTTACATCTACATATCTCCCTGCTGGTCATACACATACATCATGATCTGTATGGACTCCATTTCTCGCAGGCTTCCCGATCTGTAAGCAATCAATCGGTGGAACAGTTGGCGAGTTGAGCAATCCAAATGCTTTCCAGCAAAATGGATCATACATGTGGTATTGTAGCTGCACTGGTTTTAGCTCTATGCCTGATAGTTGCACATCTACGCAAGGGAAACTGTCACTGCAAGCAAAATGCACAGGCTTTACTGTATAAGTGCCTCGTATGTTCTCATACGTGACTCCTTCAACAGACACTGCTGAACTCTGGTTCTTGCATTTGCTGTGATCACAGTAGAATTGATCTATCACTATCGGAAGCTGAACCTCTGTGAGCTGAATGTTTGAGAATAGTACTCCTTTCACTGATCCTACACCTCCCTGCATTAACACATTAAAGCTTATTTAGATTTCACTCATTTAATTTTTCCTTTATGTAAAAGATATGTTGTTAATTACCTGCCAGGTCTTGATCCGGACACCAGTCATTGTGTTGTGCATAACTACATCTCTGACTGTTATGTTGGAGACACAAGCTTTGGTACTGTCTTTACCGAGACTCCCTATGCTGATTCCATGTCCTGGTCCACAATTCACATTGTGAACATACACATTGGAGCAACCGGTTTGAATCGAAATACAATCGTCTCCTGGAGAAAAAAAACCGAGGAATCAGTTTCACCGAGTTTTAAAGATTTTTTTGACTAATTAAATGTGTTTGTACCGCAAGCTAGTGTGCTAGTGTGAATCATGACATCTCTGGTGTTCTGAAGATGAATCCCATCTGTGTTTGGACTGTCTCCGGGAGAAGAAACGGTCACGTCATGAACTAAAACCTGGACGCAGTTATCAAACTTGAGGTGACATTGAGGACTGTTCTGAATGGTTATACCCGTCACTGTCACGTCAATACTCCCGTAGAACCGCAGCGCCTACACCGTAAAACCCGAGGTAAATAAAAGTTTTTACCATATAGTAGTAAAACACATATTGACTATTTCAAAAAAAAATTTTGGTATCTCACCGTTGGTTTAATGCTTGGCATTCCATTTAGCTCACTTCTTATCTGCCATGTGAAGTTTAACACAAAAACAAAAACAGAGTTATGTGTTAGATGATTCTTGTCTAAATGTGAAGAATGAGATGCATTAGAAGAAGTGTGGATGTATTACCGGCATTGGAGGACGTTCTTGAACCGTATTATTCAACGGGACAATGAGCTTGAAGTCATCATCGATAGGATAATCAAAAGGGTTATCTTGTTGCCACCAACCAGTGCCTCTTCCATCAATAACACCGTTTCCTTGTATCGTAATGCCTTTAAGCTTCGTGAACTCTATCCACCACAGAAGCCCTCTTCCCCATGACTCCGAGTCCGTAGGAGCTACAATCATCCCATCCAACTGCAACCAAACAAAAGGCGCACGTCCATCAGCCCAAAGGGTACATTCTTTTACATTTTTGTTTTCGAATCTTGATGAGTAACTCTCACCTGGAATACAATGTTTGCTTGACAATAAGGACCCGAGAAGGATATGGGGCCAACGAGGAAGATATAGTCAGGCGGTATGACCATAGTTGACGCCTCCACTTTGCAAGCAGAAGCCCATGCCGCTTCAAACGCCTGCAGATAACGTTAAAGCTTTTTATTATTATTATTTTTTTTCTCACAGAAAACAGAATTGTGGAGGAAAATCACAGAGATTCTGGTCCCCTCTAAACTTTGGTAACTTTTTTGTCACTTCTCTACATTTTTTTTTGTTTGGTTTTATCGGAATTAACATTGAAAGGGAAAAAACAGTTGATTGACTTTACAGACAAAAGAGAAAGCTTTTGTGAGCTCTGTTTTTTGTTCTGTCTCGTGTTACCTTCTCAACTGTAATTCACATTCTGTTTTTTTTTTCTTTTTCTACAAGAATGTTAATGAAAGCGAAGATTAAATTTTTGATTTAATCAAGAACCAATAGGTTGAATTTTTTAAATTGGATAATGAAATGTTTTGAATCTGTACCTCAGTGTCATCACTCATGCCATCACCCTTAGCGCCAAAATCAAGCACATTGAATTCTTGAGACCCTTCAAGTGGCTGCAGCGGAAGAGGTGACGGTGGTGGCGGTTGTACTTGTGGTGATGGTGGCGGTTGTACTTGTGGTGGTTGTGGCAGGACAGGTGAGCCGGATTTTGGCGGCGGAGTTTTTAGTTGTGGTTTTGACTTATGGGAATGGCTATTGTGGTGGCTTTTTGGTTTCTTGCTGGACAAGGAATCAGACAAGGTTGAGGAAGAAGAGGAGCTGCTATGGTGGTGCCTCCAATGTCTTCCTTTTCTGGCAATGCAGGTCTGTAAAGTTACAGACCAGACAAGAGTTACCATAAGAATCATTATTGTGACGCTACTCAGCCTTTGACTCTCTCTCGTTATCATGTTTTTTTTTGTTTGTTTTGTATGATATGTGTTTCTCTTTGTTTGACACAGAAAAAGAAGGAGAAGATGGGACTTTTGTTTATGTGTTGATGTTATGGATTGATTGAAAAGAAATAGGTTTTTGGGGTTTATATAAGGAAGCGGTCCAAGAATATAGAAGGACTCACGGGAGTTTAACATGGATGGAATTTCATGATGTAATCAAGAAAAAACATTATTTTCCTTATAAACTAACAAAATTAAGAGTGTAAGGCTAAATACTACATATAGATTATTATCATAGGACTACTAGTATGATTGGGTTGTATATTTTAAATAAATTTGATGATGACATAGGCTAACCTAGGTATCCTTAATTATTATCTAACAACAATATTATGAAATTCTTGTTTCAAAAAAAAAAACAATATTATGAAATTCTGTAAGTATCATGGAATATATTCTCTACAGAAAAATATACATATATTCTCTACAGAAACTAAAATAAAATTATTTATATCCATACTACGTTTTTTTATTTATATCCATCCTACCTTGTTAGTCACTTTTTATACCAAAACCTAAGACTGTTTTCGTGATCGTGGAACTAGTTAGGTAAAATCAGTATCAGATACATGTAATTAATTTTAATATCTACAAATTCAGAAATTTAATCTACTGGTTGACCAAAAAAATTATTAATGATTCTATACAAAAATAGGGATTCCTTTTTCATAGAGTACCAATTGTGCAAAAAAAAAAATTAACCAAGCGTTCGTAGCTTGGTGGTAAAGGAGGTACAGCTGTACTGTCCGCCACCCAGGTTCGAGTCTTGGCTACAACGGATTTAACATCCGTTCTGTTGGGGCGCTGGACCTCTTTCAGGGGATAGTTGAGAACATGGCTGTCCAGATACCAGAGTTATCAAAAAAAAAAAAAATATAAGAAATTATCTTTAACTTGACAAAAAAATAAGCTTTAACCTGGTAAAAATATTTTTTTGGTCACAATCGATGTCGATATGCCCTAAACGGTCATTCTTATATAGGATGTAGTATTCTATTTACGTTTATTAGACTTAGGGCCTGACTGGTTTAACCGCAGCGGTTGCGGTTGCGGTTGCGGGAGTTTGCGGATGCGGGTGGTTGCGGTTTCTAGCGGTTTTAAGAGATTTGTACGACTGGTTCTGCGGTTAGAAATTTGTGCGTTTGCGGGATACTTATGACTGGTTAACTACCAAATGCAGCAGCTGTTAAATAATAAATTAATAATATTTACATTTTATACAATTATAAAAATATCAAAAATAATAATACTATAATAAATATAAAATTTATATTTAGAAAGTTATAGTTTAAATTTTTAAAAAATATAAAAAATATTTTTATTTTAAAGTTTTATAATATTAATTAAAATTTAATTGATATATTTTAGCATTTTTATAATTTCACTTTAATTTTTTTATTGAATTTTTTTATTTTTGTATTTATATTGTTTTGAAAAAAAAAAAAATTTATCCTCCTGCAAACGCCCGCAACCGCAAACGCTAGCTGGAACCAGCTTTTGAATTTATGAGGTTCAAAGCGATTTGGAGCGATTTGGAGCGGTTTAGAGCGGTTTGAGCGATTGTTGCAAAACGCCAGCAACCGCTACTAACCGCAAAAGCTGCGTTTGCGGGTGGTAGCGGGAAAACCAGTCATACCCTTAAGCATGCAAGTCTGTCAGCAATAATCCTTTCTCAAAAAAAAAGAAAAGTCGGTCAGTATTGTATTTTTAATTAACTCGACAACATTTATTACAAAATATTAAACATAACTTATATATTTTAAAATATTTTATTATATCTTCTTGTTTTACTCTTTCTAACAAATTCATCAATTGTATTTACTATAATATCACATCATTTATTTAACGTGTTAAGAATAATAATTTTTAGGTTTGAATAAAAACAATTATTCGTGACAAAAATTCAAACCGTTAAAAAAAATTATTTGTTCACAAAATCAGTTAGACATGGACATTCAAGTGTTAAAAATCAGTTTATTTTGATATCATTATTTTGTTTTAAAATTAAACTCCATTCAGATACTATAAATTTATGGATGAGATTCGATTCAGATCATTTCGGATCCGGATATGAATCTAAAAATATTTAAATAACCAATATGTTTAAAAATATTATCAAACAATTTATAAAAAAAAAATTAAA
The DNA here is from genome assembly GCF_000309985.2 of Brassica rapa. Classification (NCBI taxonomy): domain Eukaryota; kingdom Viridiplantae; phylum Streptophyta; class Magnoliopsida; order Brassicales; family Brassicaceae; genus Brassica; species Brassica rapa. The sequence goes on along the minus strand of NC_024803.2, from coordinate 10,560,773 downwards.
ATCCGTGCAAACTCGCTAGTAAAGTTTTAAGATGCGAGATACTTTTTTTTTGAAACATAAGAAGTTGAAACATTTGTGCAAATGTTCTTGTAAGACGCGAGATACTCGTATATATAAAATTTGTGTTCTTGTAATTATAATTGTATTCTCAATCTAATACCACTTCCAATAATAAAATTTCTCTTTACCTATAGACGTGGCTGAAATGGTGAACCATATTAGATCTAAGTGCCGTTTACTTTTGTATTTATTCATTTGTTGCATCTGGAATCGTATATTGTGAATTTTTATTGTATAACAATTATAAAGTGTCTATATTAAGTACTACTGTAATTATTCCCATAAATAATGTAAGAAGTAATAGGCTAATGACAAAAATCGAATACTTTAAGTTATATTTTTTTTAACAGAGCCTTACTAAGTTACTTGATGTAGGTAACTAGATGTGCATTTCGGAAGGGGATATTGCTATTTTAGACATGAAACCATATAATTTCAGGGGATATATGTCTGCCACGTGTAGAGTAAATGTTGGTTAAGACTCATCCACTTTGGTTGGTTGAAATTTTGAAATCCATTGAGCAAGCGAAGACAAACATACAACAACGGGCACCTGTTCGGATAAACACATATACCTTTCATATTGCACCTCATCTACTCGCATACAAAATGCATATTTAATTAACATATACTTGTATATAATATTAATATAATGTAGATGTAATGCAACATAAAGTGGGACAACTGAAATTAGGTGATGTGTCATCATGGTTACCAGATAAGTGTCTTTTTTTTTTCTTTTTAACTCAAAATTTTATTATTTTTTTCATAATGAAACATCGTGGATTATAAAAACGAGCAGAAAATAGTAATATCTCCGAAAACAATAACAATGAGGTAGAATAATACGAGAAATAAATATTAGAGAGCCACATGTACTAAAGTTGGAACTGATGGACTGATCATAACTCGCACACATTCGTGAGAAACATGAGACCGAAGATAACTAAAGAATCAATGACTTAGGCAAACCCAATCCTAAAAGGTACACCACAAAGCCAAAACAGGCGCAACATCGGGACTAACATGTACGAGAATAAACTTACATCAACACCAAAGACTGTTGCAAACCGGAGTCAAGGCAGAACCAAGTCAAAACCAAACACCTAGACTCAAGGACACAATAACTTGAAAAGCTAAAGGAAAAAAACACAGGCGAAGATTTAGAGATCTTACACACTCGTTAGGCAGAATAGCGATCTATGGAACTAAAACTGGTCACTTCCTCGCAAGAGAAAACTTGCAAATCAAACTCACTGATTCGTCTCCAAACGCTCGCCCAATCCATTGTGGATAAAGGTATAGTAGATACCTCCACAGCAAATACACCTCACACCGACGAATCCAAAAAGCTAGAACAAGCGAAAAAGAATTAACCATAACTGCAAGCAACCGAAAAGAAACAAAAGCACCACAACCCATACATCCCTTGAACAACGACGATTCTATAGATTCTGATCGTCGAAATTGGTGAGAAATATGAACTAACGAGAAAAAGACCTTCACCCAAACCACCATAAACCATTCAAAACCTAGATTAAACTAAAGAGAAATAGCATATCCTCCCTCACGTAGCGGCGGTGAAAAGCACCACCAAGCACGGAAGGAGATCAGGCGACGTGGAGTTTCTTCTTCTTTTCTCTCTCGACGGCTTGACCTAATTTTTCTGACCAGATAGGTGTCTTATGTTCTATATACTATGGTGTTTCAAAATTTTCAGTTATATCTATCATTACTGTCCTCAAACGGCCGGCCGGTTACTTTGTGGCTTTTCATAAATTGCTGAGAAGTCAATATCTTTTGTGGTGAAACCTACACCGTATAATTTAACTCTCCTTTGAAGAGCAAATCGTTTACTCTATAGACCAACTCATAATTGTTTCCAGTGGCAATGTTCGGTGTAAAATCGCAGCGACAAATCGCAGCGACAACGATCAGTGATCCGAATTTAGAAGAAAAAAATGAGATAATTTAATGGAAAAGATAGAAGAAGAAAAGACGATCAATTTTATCGTGGACTTAACTCTTTTAGAGGGCATGACTTATACCTTATGGTTGCCCGCTATTATTAATAATGGCTTAGGGGTAGCGCTAAAAACTACAAAGCAACTCGTACAAAAGATCAAAAATCTGATCCGAATTATATCGAATTATATGTTTAATTAGTCGAGAAGTTTTAGGTAGTTTCGTTGTCCATTATAGGTTACATCAATATGTTAACTTGAATAAATAATTCATGGAGGATCTCAATTAGTCAATTAGTTTGTAATTACTAAATCGGTTTTTTAAATGATGAGCAAACCTCGACAGTTTCTTGGGTGACATTTTGTCGTGTTAGTTTCTTCCAAGAGAAAACATATACATACATATAGTGAATGTATGTGTGTGTTTGTGCTGTGTGCATGTAAAAACGGATGAGACATGTGATTGGGTCTATATTTGTCAATGGGCAGTGATGGTAACATCTCTTTTAGTGCTCACATGCACCAGTTCACGACCTTTGCTTTTGTCTCCACAGCTCCTCCAATCTGTGTGTTCTTAAAATTGTATTATCTTGTTTCTTTGTTTTTATATATTCATATCTAATATAACTCGTCATTTTCTGGCGACACTAAGTTATTGGTTAGTTATTTTACTTTTCATGGCTGCTAGCCTGCTAGAAATAGAAAACTTAAATTACGTAACTTTAAGCTTGTTACCTTAGGTACTCTCGTCTTTTTTTACAGCAACGACTAGATACACAGTAACAATAATTAATATAAATCCATGCTCAAATGCTTTCCGTATGTAAATTGTATAAATGATGATAAAAGTCCAAATTTCAAAAGATCACATGCTAAATACATAAATACCTTGAGCCAACGCTTGAATACAGACATTAAGGCTCTTAATGATGAGCAAATGTAACAGGGGTTTCTATCTCTAGTTATAAAGGACTTACAGCTGTGAGTACTGCCACCTGGATTCGAATCCCGGCCACTGGGAAATTAATATTTCAGCATCGCCAGGGACAGAGGACCGACACGTGGCAACACGTGACTAGTCTGGATTACTTCTGTGGAGTCAGGATACCTCTGTATAATTCAAAAAAAAAATGATGAGCAAATGAATGAATGGAAATAGTGAACACTATAAGAAAACACGATAACTTCTGACAGAATTTTTGACTAATTCCCTACGACAAATAGACAAAATACATTCTGTTGAAACTTGTCAAGAATCCGTAGGAAACTGTTGGAGATGTCAAACAAAGAGGTTCAAGCGAAAAATGCATCAATCATGGTTCAGAACACTGACCCTGCCTGGCAAATCGCAAAAAAAAAAAAAAAAAAAAAAAAAAATTCATGGAAGCGATGCGCCGCAAGTTTGGCGTCTTTTAGTTTTATGTTTTCATTCTTACTTACTTTTAAATACTTGGTTTTGTATAAAATTAATTTATTTTACTTTATTATTTTCAAATTAAAAATTTTAGTTAGTAAAATATTTTTTTTTAAAATATATGATTTAACTATATATATATAATTTTGTTAAAAAATCATCGCGAATAACTCTTGATGGATCTTCACTTTCGACAACTCCTTTCGTCTGAAAACAGTCTTTGGGAATTCATATCACAACAAGTTCTCGACGTATTATTTTCTTTGATGAGGTAGACCATCGAAAATGTTTATAGGAAATCCGAAATCCGTCGGAACAGGCATTCCAGATGACCTTCCACCAAATATGTTCATCGATAATAATACGTTTTGTAGAGGAAGTTCCTTATATTCTTCAAAATTTACACCAATTTAAAATAATATAGATGGTTCTTGTCATTCCTTTCAGTAAATTTTATTTTTTTATCAAATTTTGTAGAAACATTAAATAACCAAATATTTCTCTTCAGCTCTATCATTGTTCCTTCTATTATTTTATTTTTAATTCATGTTATTTTTTAATGGTTACCAGTTAGCGTATTTTCGCCAAAATTATATATAAGATCTTTTCCACAGATAATTTCTGAAACATGTTCTCAATTAATCATTTAGATACGAAAATAAAATAATAAATACAAGATAAATATAAAATTATAGATAAATACATATGATAACGATAATAAAATGTTTTTGTTTCAAAATAATGCATAAAATGACAAAATTAGCATTCATTAAAGGATATAAAGATAAATTTGTGCATATGTTTAAATAGGAATGAATTAGAGTTTAATGTTTGGGAGTGAAAGTTTAGGGTCTAGAGTTTAATATCAGGTTTAGAGCTTAGGATATAAAATTTTGGGTATTGATATTTATTTTATTTTTAAAGAAATATTTAAAAATATTTATTGATATTAAATATATTTTATTAAGAGTATTTTGGTGTTTGTAGTTTTAACAAATATTATTTTTGGTATTCTCTCTTTTGTGTGCTATTTACGATAAACTATTTTGTGATAAAAGCTATTTTATGCTATATAGTGGAATTGATTAAATTTATAAAAAATGTTCTTCAAATAAGAAAATATAAAAACTGGTCAAGTATTTATGAAAAAAATGTTATATATATTTTTAAATTTTTTTATATATTTATATGTTTTTTATTTTACTTATTTGTCATGTTATCCATGATTTGAGATATTTTGCGTATTTTTCATGTTTACATGATTTTAATTAATATTTTTGCTTATTTGCCATACTTTAATTATTTTACCTAAGTCATTAGTTTGTATAATACATATTATTATTTATAACTTTATTAAAAATGGGTGTGACATTAAGACAATGGGGTCTATATATTATCTTATTTATTAATATTTAATTTTTTGATCTATGTTGGTTAATATTTAATTATATCATACTGTGATTTTTCATTGATGTGTCCTATTTATATTCTCTTTTTCACTATTTCATCATTCTAATATTTTATCTTTAAAATGTTATTGCTGAGGTCATGAATGTGAAACTTTTAGAAGTGATTTTGTGCATTCGAATTCTCACGTTAAAAATTAGATAGGTTAATCTCAATGTTAACTTTAATAAATTATTAAATTTACATGTAACAATTTTAATTAAAAGTACATTTATCTAAATTAGTTTATAAATTGTGATAGGGACTAGATATTTTTATAATTAAACTCTTAATAATCTATGTAAGTACTGTTTTAAGCTGACAAGTTACCATCAATTTTAACTGAATATTATCTTTGATTCAAAAAGATGAATTTTCGAAACTATATATACTAAACCAGGCCTATACTGAACTCCATTTATCTTTGTTGTGTATGTCTGGCCGCTCATATATTTAGATTTTAGTTTAGTTTATAAAAGTTGCCATCAATTTAACTGAATATTATCTTCGATTCAAAAAGATGAAATTTCTGAACTATTCATACTAATCCCTATTTATCTTTGTCTTGTATGGCCGCTCATTTGTTGAGTTCTTAGCTTAGTTTATACCTATATATATGAGTCAATGTTATATTGCTTCTAATATCTTATGTGATTTTATTGTGTAACAGGGAGCATTAATACAATCATTACATATCAGAAGTACCTCTTTCATCTCCAAATCGTTTGTTTTGTTGTTTTGTTTTTAATTGTTTCTATTTACTAAAACAGGGAGAGAGGAGGAATGATAGGCGGACTACTACAAAATCGAAAAATAAAATTATAAAGGTATTATGTTATCATGTATATATATTTGGGTTTTTGACAAAGATGATAAATTTAAGTTTGATTCTTAATGGTGGTTAAATATAGCAACAATAACAGAGAAAACAAATTGTATATACAAATAAAATTTCACACTTTATATCACGAACAATGTGAAAGGTTTTTCGTTTATGGTTTTCGGTGGGCAAAACAAAGACTTTAATGGAGGGTTTGGAATCTGCTACAGTGACAAAAAAATGTATTTAATGTTACATGGTATAAAGGTTAAAAGCACCATTATCATTAATGAATCATTATATAATTTATCTATGTTATTACTTGTTGATAAATTTGTTTAATATATTATACTATAAGATTATATATTGGATAATATATAAGTAGTTTTTTAGGTTTGTATTGGATACGTTGGATCATAAGTAATTTTAATTTATTTGTAAAGTTATGCGGACAAAATACTTAGTTCTCTAATTAAATTATTAATTTTTAAATATATATATATAATTGAATCATTTAATTATTTAAAAATATTAATGATGTGCTCCAACATAAAAGATATTATTGTCATATGCTTCAAAAGTCAAACGTACTGATATGATTCTTTTTTATTAAAGAAAAATATATGACAACTGCACTTATTGTATTAATTCATCACATATATATTCAAACTATAATAATGCAATGAGCGTAAAAATAAAGTAAAATATATATACATATATATATGATAAAACTGGAATCGTTTTAAATCTGCCTCAACATTCCTCTAACAAGAATCGTTTTCTCTGACGAGACCGACTAACCAATCGTTTTTACCTCACGTTTATAGTTTGAATATATATGTGATGAATTAATAATGCATTATTATTATATATTCAAACTATAATAAAGCATTATGAGCGTAAAATATATATATGATAAAACTGGAATCGTTTTAAATCTGCCTCAACATTCCTCCAACAAGAAAATAGTTTTCAGCTTCCTCTGACGAGACTGTCAAACCAACCGTTTCTACCTCAAGTTTATGTCAAGAAAACTCGCAAGGTAAAGATAATACTGTTTAAAAAATATTATGCTGTCAAGGGTGATTACCTTGTTTGACAGATGCAGCTCACAAGAGCAGAAAAATGTTATGGATTGAAGAGTTATAAAGGACTAAATTATGAAGAAAATACAATACTCCGTCAGTTTCATTAAAAAATGTTATTTGAATTTTTTTCACATATTAAAAAATAATTTTAAAATCTCTATTTTATGATTTATTTACACATTAAATAAAAGTTTTTTTTAATAATATATTAGCACAATAGGAATAAAACTGATTTATTTTAAAAAAAAATTGCATTAAAATTATAAACTAAAACTTTAAAACTGACATTCTTTGCGAAACGGAGAAAATAACAAAGATAAAACTTCGGAACGACATTTTTTGCAAAACAGAAGAATACTTAATAACAAAAAACAGTGTATGGGTACTCGGAGGAGAGACAATCGGATTTAGTGCACTACAAACTAGAGGCCATGCTTTTAAATATAACTAGGGATTAACCCGGGCTACGCCCGGGATTTTTATTTTTTTCTAATTTAAGTTGTTAAATTATTTATATTTAGGCTATGATTTATATTTATATAAATGTTAAAATGCATGTCATAATTAAAATTTATTTTTAAATTTTAACACGTTAAATTAACATATTTTTTACTATTTAAATATTTTTTTGTAATTTTATTGGCTATCTAGTTATCATATTTAGCAAAACTATCTTTTTTTTTTTTTTTTTGACAGCAAACATTTACAGACTCATATTGACCCTGTAAACCAAATTGGTAACTCTGCATCCATGTGAACGACGAAAGACGGTTGTTTCCTAGCACTCCGTGCATTTAGCAAAAACTATCTTTTGAGTGTTGGAATAAATGTTTTAGAGATTTTATTAAACTGCAGAGTATTTTTGGATCGACCACATGCTCAACATTCGATCGATCCGTAAAAAGATGGTCGATCTCCTTGGCGAGGTAAGTACAATTTTAGCAAAAATATCTTTTCTTTTCAAATATTAAGTATATAACTATTCTTTTTAATATTTTTTTAATTGTATTTTTGATTAAATTATTGTATTATAATGGTTATGTAAATATTTTTTGTGATGTTTGAATTTTTGTTGTTCGTATACTTAACCTAGATGATATTGATGTTTAACAATTTATTGTTTTCTGGAAATAGAAAATAATGATATATCAAAACGTATCTAATACTTGTTAAATGATAGTATAATGTAAATTACATCCATTATTTGAAAATAAACATTTGTTGTTTTTATTTTTATTTTAAATCAGAAATTATTTTTATTTAAAAACATTATTCATATATAATATAATAGTTTAAGTTTGGAAGATTAATATATATATAAATTATGTGTATTTTTTAAAACATAATTTAAGATATTATATATTGAGTATATGAATAAAAGCTGAATTTCTTACCTTGAAAATCAGATATTTATATTTTTATCTTCATGTTATACTCACCAATCCATCATTGATATTTATAACTCAGTATGTTTTTTTAAAAACTTAGTTTTAAGTAATAAACGAATTTAATAAATTAAATTCATCACCTATAATGTTCTGTAAACTATATTTGAAAACTCTCTAAAATTATATTTTAAGCATAATATTATTATTATTTAATTTAAGTTATTTTAAACATAATATATGCTAAACCAACTTAAATTATATTTACAATAGGACCATCCTAAACCGGTTAGTAAACCAAAAACAATACTAAACCAACATGAACCAATACCTGATTCGGCGAGGAAGGAAGTGTTTCGGGATAAACGCTTGAATGGTTATTAACTGAAATGGTTTGATCATGAAAGAGTTAGTATGAATATTAACAATAAAATTATACATTAGATTAATTTAAATTTGTAAGAATACCTTTGAGTCTATGAAAAACAATTCAATTCCCATGAATAAGTTTGGTTTTGGAAGTTGCGGGTTTCCCAACAATGAATCCACCTAACAAAAAGTTTGTTGTTATAAAAAAATCTCATTCAAGGTCATTAAAGGTTTCTGGGACGGCAATAGTTGATAGTGAAACCTTTTTTTTGCTCGAATGCTTTGAAATTTTCCTTAATAGTGTGAGGTTGATGTGGATGGAATAATGAGTTTTATAGGGACTTTCTTGATGTAAAACTATAAAAAATTTTTTTGTTTAATGTGGTATTTCCATTTTTATATAATTTACTACCATTTTAAGATAGAAGTACATTTTAAGATAGATGCTTAAATCTTAATGTACTTTTTCCATTTTTTAAAATGTTTATTTCCATTTCTTATATTTTTATTTACGTAATATCAATATTTTATATTTTTAAATAGATATTTAAATATTAATGTACTTTTTCCATTTTTTAAATTGTGTATTTACTTATATTATATATTTTACATTTTAAGATAGATGTTTAATGCTTGATGAACTTTTTCCACTTTTTAAAAAATTGTGTATTTACTTATTATTACATATATAATTCATATATTATATATTTACATTATTTACTTATTATTTATTTTCATGTATATGTATTTCCATTTCTTGTACTTTTAATTTACTTAATATCTCTATTTTACATTTTAAGATAGATGTTTAAATCTTATGTATGTTTTCCATTTTTTTAAATTGTATATTTCCATTTGTTATACTTTCTATTTACGTAATATCTATATTTTAAATTTTAATATATATTTTTAACTCTTAATGTAATTTCCCATTTTTTAAAATTTGGTATTCACTTATATTATATATTTACTTATTATTTATTTTTCTTTATATTGTGTATTTCTATTTCTTATACTTTCTATTTACTAATAATTTTATATTTCAAGATTGATTTACATTTTAAGATAGATGTTTAAATACTAATGTATTTTTTCCATTTTTTAAATTGTGTATTTCCTTTTCTTATACTTTCTATTTACTTAATATTTATATTTTACATTTTAAGATAGATGTTTAATATTTAATGTACTCTTTCCATTTTTTAAAAATTGTGCATTTACTTATTATTGTATATATAATTCGTATATTTATATATTTATAATATTTACTTATTATTTATTTTTCTATATATTGAGTATTTCTCTTTCTTATACTTTATATTTAGTTAATGTCTATATTTTATATTTTAAGATAGATGTTTAAATCTTTACGTATTTTTCCATTTTTAATGTAAAACGGCAATGTTTAATAGAAGAACTTGGACAAATAGTCAAATAGTTATATTTATGTTTTTTTTTTTTTTTTAATAAAAAGGTAATGTTACATTATGAAGATAACCCGTTTTTTTAGTGAACAATGGTAATCTTACATATGTTTAATGTAGTTTTTCCATTTTTTTATGTTGTATGTTTACATATTATTGTTATTTTTAAATGTAAAATGGTAATTTTACATATGTAAAATGGTAATTTTACATATGTTTAATGCAGTATTTCCATTTTTTATGTTGTATGTTTACATATTATTTATTATTTTCGAAATTATATATAATTTTTTTTTTACAAAATAGTAATGTTACATTATGGAAATAAGCCGTTTTTTTTTAGTGAAAAATGGTAATCTTACATAGGTTTATTGTAGTTTTTTCATTTTTTATGTTGTATGTTTACATATTATTTTCTTAAAATAAAAATGTAAAATGGTAATCTTACATATGTTTAATGTAGTATTTCCATTTTTATGTTGTATGTTTTACATATATTTATTATTTTCAAAATTATATATAATGTTTTTTGTTTTTTTTATAAAACGGTAATGTTACATTATGGAGATAAGCCGTCTTTTTTTTAAGTGAAAAATAGTAATCTTATATATGTTTAATGTAGTTTTTACATTTTTTTTATGCTGTATGTTTACATATTTTTTATAATTTTCGAAAATAAGTAATATTAAAATGTAAAACTATATTTTAATGCCATGTGTCATCTTTCGAGATTATATTTTATATTTACTTATTATTTATTTTTCTTTATATTGTGTATTTTTATTTCTTATACTTTCTATTTACTAATAATTTTATATTTTAAGATTGATTTACATTTTAAGATAGATGTTTAAATACTAATGTACTTTTTCCATTTTTTTAAATTGTGTATTTCCTTTTCTTATACTTTCTATTTGCGTAATATCTATATTTTACATTTTAAGATAGATGTTTAAATCTTAATATACCTTTTCCATTGTTTTTAAGTTGTGTATTTCTTTTTCTTATATTTTCTATTTACTTAATATCTATATTTTACATTTTAAGATAGATGTTTAATATTTAATATATTCTTTCCATTTTTAAAAAATTGTGCATTTACTTATTATTGTATATATAATTCGTATATTTATATATTTATAATATTTACTTATTATTTATTTTTTTATATATTGAGTATTTCTCTCTTTTATACTTTATATTTAGTTAATGTCTATATTTTATATTTTAAGATAGATGTTTAAATCTTTACGTATTTTTCTATTTTTAATGTAAAACGGCAATGTTTAATAGAAGAACTTGGACAAATAGTCAAACATATTTATGTTTAATGTAGTATTTCCATTTTTATGTTGTATGTTTTACAGATATTTATTATTTTCGAAATTATATATAATGTTTTTTGTTTTTTTTTTATAAAACGGTAATGTTACATTATGGAGATAAGCCGTCTTTTTTTTAAGTGAAAAATAGTAATCTTACATATGTTTAATGTAGTTTTTCCATTTTTTAATGCTGTATGTTTACATATTTTTTACAATTTTCGAAAATAATTAATATTAAAATGTAAAACTATATTTTATGCCACATGTCATCTTTCGGAAGAAATGTTTTCCGCTGATGTGGACGCCCTATGGAGCCTCAAAAGCTCCCTTTTATTAGTAGAGTTTATTTTTCTTTATATTGTGTATTTTTATTTCTTATACTTTCTATTTACTAATAATTTTATATTTTAAGTTTGATTTACATTTTAAGATAGATGTTTAAATACTAATGTACATTTTCCATTTTTTTTAAATTGTGTATTTCCTTTTCTTATACTTTCTATTTGCGTAATATCTATATTTTACATTTTAAGATAGATGTTTAAATCTTAATATACTTTTTCCATTGTTTTTAAGTTGTGTATTTCTTTTTCTTATATTTTCTATTTACTTAATATCTATATTTTACATTTTAAGATAGATGTTTAATATTTAATATACTCTTTCCATTTTAAAAAATTGTGCATTTACTTATTATTGTATATATAATTCGTATATTTATATATTTATAATATTTACTTATTATTATTTTTTTATATATTGAGTATTTCTCTTTTTTATACTTTATATTTAGTTAATGTCTATATTTTATATTTTAAGATAGATGTTTAAATCTTTACGTATTTTTCTATTTTTAATATAAAACGGCAATGTTTAATAGAAGAACTTGGACAAATGGTCAAACATATTTATGTTTAATGTAGTATTTCCATTTTTATGTTGTATGTTTTACATATATTTATTATTTTCGAAATTATATATAATGTTTTTTGTTTTTTTTTTATAAAACGGTAATGTTACATTATGGAGATAAACCGTCTTTTTTTTAAGTGAAAAATAGTAATCTTACATATGTTTAATGTAGTTTTTCCATTTTTTAATGCTGTATGTTTACATATTTTTTACAATTTTCGAAATAATTAATATTAAAATGTAAAACTATATTTTATGCCACGTGTCATCTTTCGAGAAAATTTTTTTCCACTGATGTGGACGCCCTATGGAGCCTCAAAAGCTCCCTTTTATTACGAAAATAATTAATATTAAAATGTAAAACTATATTTTATGCCACGTGTCATCTTTCGAGAAAATTTTTTTCCGCTGATGTGGACGCCCTATGGAGCCTCAAAAGCTCCCTTTTATTAGTAGAGATGTGCACATATAGAAGCACCTTAGGAGAACTAGTGTCCCTGATACACTTTTTTTAACACCAAAAGCTTATATTAAAATGGGAAATTGCTAAAATAGAACAAAAAAACGGCCATATTGTCCTCTTACCATCTTGTCTTCTTTTCTTATTAAAATTAAAGGCCGAAAGAGATTAAATGAATACAATTCGAAGTATGTTCGACGATTAGGAGATACATGAAAATGATTAAAGCATAACGAAAGATAAATGTTGTAAAGAAAGAAGAGACCAGAAGAGAAATTTCACTTGAAATCCTAAAACCGATGTTCCAAAGAATATAATGAAGTCGGGTTGAATACTGACGTTGGAATACCCAAAGAGGGTGTGAGAGCGGTTGGCAGCCGTCTTTGGTGAAGCTCACATGGTAGGAGAGGGACATATAATGGTTGATCCTCCAATAAAACTTCCTGATGAAGGAGAAGTGGGTCATGAGCTCCGGTTTTAAAGTACTCATTGAAGAGAACAAAAGATGCTAATTCCAATCGATTAGTAGACTCAGTGCCGTGCAAAGGTTTTCGGAGGCCCGAGGTAAGTTCAAAAATATATTTTACATGATATATTTTTAATAATATATATATATATATATATATAACACTCAAAAGTTTTGAATTATTACATAAACGTTTTCTAAATTTTCTTCACCAAAATTTTATAAAATAAAAATTTTAAATCATGAACAAAAAGTATGAATTTGTAATATTAATACAAAGATATAAATTTTGATTGAAATGTTGGTAGGTGTCAAAAATGTAAATCTTAGCATTTAGATGAACTATATATTGAAAATATTTTATTTTCTTTATCAAATTCTCATAAATATATAAAATAAATCTAACTCATAGCATATAAAATAAAAGATCAATGTGATCAAATATTTACAGTCTTTTAGAAGTAGAATCTTTATAGTTTTATTTAAAATATAGCAAAAATGATCACGAACTTAGTTACTTTAAACAGAAGTCTAATTTAAATTTAAATAAAAATAAAATTCTAAGTAAGAGAATATGTTAACTACCATGTAAAAATAAATTTCTTTCTAATTTGAGGCCCTAAATTTTTTACAAAATTTGAAGGCCCTAGGTAAATGTTTTTTTCAAAAGCTTCTAAGCACAACTCTGAGTAGACTTATCGGAATAGTTTTTGGCTCGACAATGAAATGCAACGAAGGAGGAGATGACGGAGACAGGTTTATAGGGGACAAATTGGTGAAACTAAATGTAGAGCCATGAATTCCGGTTCTAGAGTACTCGTCAGAAAAGACAAATGATGTCATCCCTAATCAGCCCTGATTCAAACTATCGTGGCTGATTCGTTATCTAGAGAAACAACATTTACATTTAACTATGTTAGAATAATGCTACAAAGAATAATACAAAAAGAAAGTAAACTCTTTCTCTTTTTCTCCTTTTTAAAAGAAAGTAAACTTTACTGAACGTGTGAATATAAGTAAAGGGAGATATTCCAAGGGGCATCCTTATTTGTGTGTTCACGAATCAAGATGCATTTCAGCCTTCAATTGTTCAGTTCTCACTAAATTAGAAAATGCCACTGTTCATTGTTACACGAGCCGTATAAGTAATTAAGTACAAGAAACAAGAACGCTTGTTTTATATCACCAATTTTGTAATTGGTAGAATCTCGAAGAATCAGGAGTTTTGTCACACCATTTAGTGCTACTGTTTTTTTCTTTAAATAGACAAATTTACCCATCCCATGAGTTCACGCCATTTTCAAGTTTATATTGGTCGTTTATACGTTAAAAAATAAAACTAATGCTAAAATGTTTGTAACTGCAAAAAGAAAAATGCATGACTAGATACTACTTGCTTTGCTCAAAAAAAAATGTGGATTATAGTCATCAGATCACAAGGTTAAAGGTGAAGGTTTTGACTAAGGCATCTAGAGTCTCGGGTTGTACGAGAGGGTTAGATGGATATTACTGAAGTTGTGTACAGGTGTTAAGCTCTCATTGGTACGTGTGGAAGTCTGCGCGTGTGATTGAGCTGAGGGAGTGTTTACTTAACGGTATTAGGTTCATCTCTTTCCTTTATTCTGTTGCGTGTAACAAGATAGAGAGATACAGAGAGGACTCCATTTGTTGTACACAAGAAAGCTCAGATCAGAGCTCTTTAGTGATTGCCGGTTGATTCTCGGCCCCTGTGAGTATAGCTGCCATTCCGAGTTTGGAGTGGTGAGGTGAACACAGGGTAAACAGATCGTTGTGTCTTTACTTACGTTTACGTTTAACACACGAGAGTAGAGAGCAAGAGAGATCGAATCGAGAGCGAAGTTTAACAGATTGGTATCAGAGCCAGGTTCTCTGGCTAATCGATTCGATCGGTGATGGCGACTCAGAAGATCGAGCTGACGATAACGATGTTCGATGGGACGGGAGATTTCGGGATCTGGAAGAAGCGTATGCTAGCGAATCTCAGTGTCCAAGGATTGAAAGACGTTCTCACCGAATCTACGAAGATCAAGAAGTCAACAGACGATGACGATGATCAAGATCCAGATTCGAAGAAGAAGATTGAGAAAGAAGAGCTCTCAAGATCGGAGCGTGATGAGAAGGCGATGAATCTCATCTTCATGAGTGTTGGAGATCACGTCCTGAGGAAGCTTGACAAGTGCGAAACCGCAGCTCAAGTTTGGACGCTTCTGGATAAGCTGTACATGGCGAAGACGCTTCCGAATCGGGTTCATGCGCAGCTCAAGGTATACTCCTTCAGGATGCAGGATTCAAGAACCATCGACCAGAACGTAGACGACTTCTTGAAACTGATTGCGGATCTCAGTAATCTCAGCATCGAAATCCCCGAGGAGGTACAAGCTATATTGCTCTTGAATGCTTTACCATCTAGGTATGATTCTCTGAAAGAGACATTGAAATATAGTAGGGAAGCTATCAGATTAGATGAAGTAGCAAGCGCAGCAAGATCAAAAGAAACCGAGTACGAAGATTCATCAACTGTTAGGACTAATGGAGAAGGTCATTTTGCTAGAGGAAGAAATGAATCTAGAACTGGTAGGACTGTGAATTTTGGCAAATCTAAGAACAGGTCCAGGTCGAGATCTCAATCAAAGGATAGTAAGCGAACCTGCTGGATCTGCGGAAAAGAGGGTCATGTCAAGAAGCAATGCTATAAGTGGCTTGACCGCAACAAAGGTAAAGGCTACAATCAGTCTCAAGATCAAGGTGAAACCTCAACAGTGAAAGATGATGCGCATGACTTGGTTGGTTTGCTAGTGTCTGAGATTAACTTGAGCCAAGATGATGTCAGATATGATGAGTGGATCATGGACACTGGCTGCTCATTTCACATGACACCAAGGAAGGATGTCTTCATTAACTACACGGAAGCTGCAGTTGGAAAAGTTAGAATGGCTAACAATTCTTTTTCAGAAGTCAGGGGTTTTGGTTCAGTAAGATTTCAGAATCAAGACGGCACTACAGTGGTGCTACATGAGGTCAGATATATCCCGGACATATCTAGAAACCTGATATCTCTTGGCACGTTGGAGGCAAAAGGGTGTGAATTCAAAAGTGCTAAAGGGATCCTAAAGGTGATAAGAGGCTGCATTGTTATGCTGAAAGGAACTAGACATGAATCACTCTATTTTCTTCAAGGGAAAGCCATTACAAATGGTAATCCAGTGAAAGTCGAAACTTCAGGACCAGGAGTGTCATGTATCAGTGAAGAACACACTAAGATCTGACACAGACAGAGAGAAAGGTTAAGAAGCTGAGGACAGACAATGGATTAGAATTTTGCAATGCTCTATTTGATGGCTTCTGCAGAGATGAAGGGATAGTCAGACATAGAACATGCACATATACACCTCAGCAAAATGGGGTTGCTGAGAGGCTCAACAGGTCTATCATGAACAAGGTTAGGACGATGCTTAGTGAGAGCGGTTTGAGCCAACGTTTTTGGGCAGAAGCAGCATCAACAGCCGTCTATCTTATCAACAGATCACCATCTTCAGTGATTAATTTTCAAGTGCCTGAAGAGCTTTGGACATCAACAATGCCTAGCCTAGAAGGTTTGAGAAGGTTTGGGTGTTTGGCGTACATTCATGCTGACGAGGGAAAGTTGAATCCCAGAGCTAAGAAGGGAGTATTTCTTGGATACCCAGAAGGAGTTAAAGGGTATAGAGTCTGGCTGATCGATGATCAGAAGTGCATCATTAGTAGAAACGTGGTGTTTCGTGAAGATCAAGTTTTCAAGGATCTCAAACATAGTGATGATTCAAGAGGCATAGAAAATGCTACGGGGGTGGTAAAACTCAATCTCACTAAACAGATTGAATCATCAGAAGATGATAATCAAGGTGGAGCAGTAAATGAAGAGGGTCCTGAGAATGGAGATTCCAGTCAAGATAAGGATGCTTCTGATGATTATCAGCTGGCCAGAGACCGGCCTAAAAGAACTTCGAGACCACCTGTGAGATTAGAAGACTACGAGTGTGAATTGTCTGAGTATGAAGAGGGTTTCCTATACATGATCTGCCTGATGTCGGAAGATGGAGGAACAGAGCCAGCAAGTTATGAAGAGGCTATGAATGATGCAGATAGCGATAAGTGGACTGAGGCAGCAGAAGAAGAAATGACTTCACTGAAAAAGAACGGTACATGGATTCTAGTAGACAGACCTAAAGACCAGAAAGCTATTGGTTGCAGATGGATTTTCAAGAGGAAGCCTGG
Source organism: Brassica rapa (assembly GCF_000309985.2). Classification (NCBI taxonomy): domain Eukaryota; kingdom Viridiplantae; phylum Streptophyta; class Magnoliopsida; order Brassicales; family Brassicaceae; genus Brassica; species Brassica rapa. The sequence goes on along the minus strand of NC_024803.2, from coordinate 10,543,365 downwards.
GATTGTTGGTGTTGAAGCTCCAAGACACAAAGGGAGACTTGTAGCAAAAGGTTACGCCCAAAAGGAGGGAATTGACTATCAGGAGATATTCGCTCCTGTGGTTAAACATGTATCAATACGATATGTGCTGTCTGCGGTGGTACATTTTAATATGGAACTTCAACAACTCGATGTGAAGACAGCCTTTCTTCACGGGTATCTTGATGAACGTATATTCATGGAACAGCCTGAAGGGTTCGTTGACAAGGATCATCCAAATAAAGTTTGTCTTCTTAAGAGATCGTTGTATGGTTTGAAGCAGTCGCCGCGTCAATGGAATAAGAGGTTTGATGACTTCATGATTAAGAGCGGCTATGAGAGGAGTCAGTATGACTTTTGTGTTTACTTCAAAGAAGTGAAGAAGACTGGATATGTATATCTTCTGCTATATGTAGACGATATATTGATTGCATCGAAAGATAAAGCTCAGGTGGAGGAGTTGAAAACATTGCTCAAGAAAGAATTTGAGATGAAGGATCTTGGAGATGCTAAAAAGATTCTAGGAATGGAGATAGAAAGAGACAGAGTGAATGGAAGTCTTAGGGTGTCTCAGGAGAGTTATTTGAGGAGAGTTCTAAGCAATTTCGGAATGGATCAGTCCAAACCTGTTACTACTCCGATGGGATCTCATTTTAAGCTCAAGACGCCTACAGATCTTGAATATCAAGAAGAACTTGAAGCCATGAGAGACGTTCCTTATCAGAGTGCAGTAGGAAGTGTGATGTACTCTATGGTGGGAACGCGTCCTGACTTGGCCTATCCCATAGGGCTGGTCAGTAGGTTTATGAGCAAACCTATGAAGGAGCATTGGCAAGCTGTCAAGTGGATTTTGAGGTATATACAAGGATCAGTGGAAATGAGGCTTAGCTACAAGAATCAAGGAGACTTTGTGATTCAAGGGTACTGTGATTCGGATTTTGCAGCAGACCTTGATCATCGAAGGTCAATTACGGGTATGATCTTCACTGCAGGCGGAAATGCCATAAGCTGGCGATCATCTTTGCAGAAGGTAGTTGCGTTGAGTACAACTGAAGCAGAGTATATCTCATTGTCTGAGGCTATACGAGAAGCCTTGTGGCTTAAAGGTTTTGCAGAGGAGCTTGGGTTCGGTCAAGAATCAGTAGAGATCTTCTGTGATTCTCAGAGTGCAATAGCATTATCGAAGAATGCAGTTTTTCACGAGCGCTCTAAGCATGTAGCCAACAAGTATCATTTTGGAAGGGACTACATCAGCAAAGGCGTGATCAAGGTTACCAAGATAGCTACAGAGTTTAATCCTGCTGACATCTTTACCAAGGTATTACCAGTGTATAAGGTAAAGGAAGCATTGAAGATGCTTCGAATCTCCAAGAACTGAAGAAGTTCAAATTCATTCCGGTAAAGGGATGAGGGTGGTCAGGTTGATGAGCACCGGTGGAGTCTTTCGGATCAGAAGACAAGTGAAGAAGTGATCTTTGCCTAAGGTGGAGATTTGTGGATTATAGTCATCAGATCACAAGGTTAAAGGTGAAGGTTTTGACTAAGGCATCTAGAGTCTCGGGTTGTACGAGAGGGTTAGATGGATATTACTGAAGTTGTGTACAGGTGTTAAGCTCTCATTGGTACGTGTGGAAGTCTGCGCGTGTGATTGAGCTGAGGGAGTGTTTACTTAACGGTATTAGGTTCATCTCTTTCCTTTATTCTGTTGCGTGTAACAAGATAGAGAGATACAGAGAGGACTCCATTTGTTGTACACAAGAAAGCTCAGATCAGAGCTCTTTAGTGATTGCCGGTTGATTCTCGGCCCCTGTGAGTATAGCTGCCATTCCGAGTTTGGAGTGGTGAGGTGAACACAGGGTAAACAGATCGTTGTGTCTTTACTTACGTTTACGTTTAACACACGAGAGTAGAGAGCAAGAGAGATCGAATCGAGAGCGAAGTTTAACAAAAAAAGAAGAAGATACTACTTGCTATTTCTAATAATTGTATTCTCTGTTAGATTAACAAATAATTTTACTTAGAGCACTTTCAATGTAAAAGTCTCACAAAAACAATTCGAACTATATAAGGTTATAAGTATTAATAAATTATTATTTTGGTTACCTTAAAATTATGAGAAACTCACTTCAAAGTATTTGGAAATACTTATAATGAACTATAAATATTTTTTCATACTTACACGTATACATAATTTAAAAAATTTAGGTTAATGAAGAATATTAACCACCACTGGAAATGCACTTGCATGAATTTCTGGCAAACAAATAAAACATATGCGGTTGCATTAAGCAGAGGATGTTTAAGAGCACATATTTTTTACTTTTGGTTAGGTTAAGTTTTAGTTATTTCATTTTCTATACATCTCTAAAGTAAAACTGTATTAAGTCCTGTCTGGCTTCATATCGTGGCTTGGATAGATTATTTTTATCTTCAGTTATCCGTATGCATTTCGATTTAGCTTGATTTGGTTTTATTTTCTGTAGGATTTGATTCAGTTTGCTTTATCCTTCCACTCATAATTAGTAGTTTCATTAGAAATTAGGTAAAAGAGAACAATTGGATAACGTATACACGTACAATATTAGCCACTTTGACTAATTCACAGGTCGACTCTTTGTGATATTGTGCAAACCCTTGATCATGTGAAATATTCAAAAATATGTGGATCGTACATTTTCTCGATACGCCTCTGTCATATTATCATCATATATATGTTACCTGTCTTCGAGGTTTTCATATAAATTCCAACGTTAATAATAATATATTAGATGTATGCGTACATGCACTCACGTAACTGCATGTCTGCACATATGTGTATATAACACGGTGTGTGCTGTATACATACACGAACATTCATTATCTTTTTTTTTTCAATTATCTATTGTTTTGTTTTAAATGAATTAACACACACACACACACACACATATATATATATTTTTTTTTTTGATCAAATCACACACATATATATATATATACTAGGGTCGGCCCGCCCTACGGGCGGGATGTGAATTATAAAATTAATTTCAAAACTAAAGTATATGTATAATAAACATTGCTTGTTTTAATTTATTTAGATTTTTTGTTTGTTTTTGCAAGACATGTATGATATTATGGAATATTATCTAATAAGCATTGGTTGTTTTATGTTTTATAGTCTTACATTTGTTAGAGGGAGGCATGTATGTGAGTTTGATATATTGTTTGAGTTTTGTTATAATTTGATAAGTAATTAGTAGATACATGAAATTTAAGATTATGGAACTTTGAAATTTAAGCGAGTAATATTTTTTGATGGTTTTGCTTTTTTGTTGTGTCTTTACGGATGAAAATAATGTAATTTTAATTGTTTCCTTGGAACCCTTAATAAGTATTATATTAATATATATTTATTTATATCTGAATATGGGATGAAATAAACATAACTGGAAACATTGATTAGAAACATATAGCTGTGAATAATATGTTAATAAGATTGTTAACTTTTGGCAATGTAATCCGAGAACTACATAACTATAGTATCCTTAAATGTAATCAGTGTTTAGTGTTTAATTATTTTTTGGAAATTATATATTTGAGATTTTTGAAACTATCATATATCAATGAATTGTATAAATATCTATATATCTATTCATATAACTTTCTATCTGAAGTTGCGGGGGTTTTTTTCACCTAGCAATATTATGTGTGTACTAATTAGTTACTTTGTGTTTTTCTAAAAAAATTACTATTATATTTATGTGTTATGTGACGTATTGTTTCATTTAAAACATATATATTTTAAAAACCTATGTACTTCTATTTGTTGTTGTTATGAATTTTCCATATTTATTCTTGAAATTATGTATTATGGATTATTTTATGTATTTCAATAATTTTGTAATTATATTTGTTATATCTTGTTAGTTTTTATTTTATGTATTTCTGATTATGTATTAATCATTGGCTGTAGTTTAATCATTTTCAAATTTAATTTTTTAAAGTTCGAATTCGCGACTAAAAAATGAAAAAGTTATGTCAGACTCACTCCTTATTTTATTTTAGTCATCCTGTAATGGAGTTATGTATGTATTTATACAAATTTTTCTTTAAATCCAACATATTCGTCCTTTTTTTTTTTTGCAAATCTAGGTTCGGTAAAACAAAACAAAATTCAATTACTTGCAAGTCAAGCTTGTTGATACTGCCATCAAGTGACTTATACTTATTTCTCGACTGTGGTTGATCAAGGATTCGCACTCATGATGATGATAAATTGACCTTCATTACATTTACACGAACCTACATATGTAATTTGTACAACATTTGTTATTTGTCTTTTTCTTCTTCTTCTTACTGATATGAGTTATGACCATCTAGGACATTTGAGAATGACCACTTTATTGTAAACTTGATTAACAACAATAGATTCCATGAATAAATTTATCGATACTAAGTGGAAACGAAGAAACCTTTGGAGTAGAAATGGGAACAATATTAAAGAATCATGTTTAAATTCTTCATTTTGATTATGAGCTTTCTAAAGACTTGTGATGCTTTTGGATGTACCTGTCATCTCGTGCTATCAGCAAGACTGTTCTGCTTCCACCCAATTTACAACTTGGAAAATCAGGGACTGTGGATCTTTGTTAACATCTTCATCACCCGTGCCTTTAAACTTCTTTATTCTCTTCTCGAGAGCCTTTTCCATAAACCTCATGAACCAATTTGCAGCTTCTTGCTCTATCTCCTTAGTCAACTTCGGTGGGTTTCCTAACCCGGAAGGAGGAGCTAGTGATAGGTTCTTGTTCTCATCGTTTGATCTCATATACTTATGGTTTACTGCTGATTCGGAGCTCTCTTTCTTCTCTTAGTGCGGGGTTCTCCTGATTAGTTCATCAAACTCTCTTGTTTCTTCTCCTTCTTCTTCTTGTTAACTTTTTTCTTTATTCGTTTTCACTAAATCCAACATATCTCATGGTCACTACCACAAGCCAGAGCTTTCAAGTCTTTTAAGTGGATCCACCATCTCTGACAACGAATCATCTCTTTAGTGGGACTATCATTCTGTGAATACGCAGCTGCATGTACCTGCTATACACCACAACCAATGATGATTTGTATAAACTTGCAAAACCCAAAAAACTATAAATACTGTCAAAATACAAAAGCATTCCAATTTCTGTTTTCTTCTAAAAACAAATGATTAGACGTCCACGCAGGAGACATTATCCGATTCAAATCATCGCACAGCCGATTACCTCTTCCGCCGCCGTTGTTTCCGGCGACGAATCGATCTCCGATTCAGTTATAGCTTCTGCTGATCTCCCTCTACAGGCGTAAGCCTTGTCATGGATCCGTCACACCAGCGTGTTGAGCAGTCTCAGGTAACTCTTCCTCGCGACGATGATAACGAAGGTACGGAGTCTCCTGATGTGATAGTAGGAAACTGCGACATGGTTGTTGAATTAGGATTGGGATGTGGAACCGTTTTTATTGAGAATATAGATAGTGATGTTGATGATGTTAACAACCTCAATGATTTTGATGAACCTGATGACGATGATCTTGAGGTTCACGGTATCACATCGATGGGAAGTGAGATTCGGTTGATTACAATCGAATCTGGATCTGATGATGATGATGATCATGAGAATGAGAGGGAGGTGTGGGGGATTGATTTGAATGATGATGATGATGTTAATGATGATGATGATGATGATGATGATGTGAATGTGACTATACCTCTTTGTTGGGATTCACTCCAAGTAGAAGATCGTGGAGTAGCTGCTGAGGAGTTTCATTGGGAAGAAGTTTATGGTGGTGGTGGTTTAGTGGATGAAAGTGAGAAATCAGATGGAGGAAGACGATGAGCCCTAATTGTTGGAAAAATATGTTGTTTATCTTATACTTGGGCTGGGCTCTTGTTTTCCATGAAACATAATAACGAAATACCAAACACATATAATGTGAATGAGAAGCCCATTCAATGAAAACAAAACACGACGAAACAGGTTAAGAGGGTGGACACGTGGCGCGCGTACAGGAGACGAATTTCCAGGCTGGATCCGACGTGGAGGCACAGGAGAGAGACAAACAATATTTTATATATATAGATATATATATATATATATATTCTTAGAATCTAAACTAAGCGCAGATTCATACATATTTTAACGGAAACTTTATTTGACATATTTTTATTTGAAATTTGCATTTTAAGATATATTAAATTTGTTGGGATATTTAAATTACAAGACATTTTGTAGTTTTTATTTTAACATGCATTAAATTTGTTGGGATGTGTTCAATTGTCAAAACTTAAGGCTCTTATAAAGCTGGAGTCTTTATAACAAAATAATTACTAAATCCCTCTGTTTTAAATCATATGTAAATTACATGTTTAAAAAAAATTATAGGTAATTTTAGTTAAAAGTTCCAATATTAAAAAATGGAAATTTGTTAAAAGTATCATTTAATATATAATTTCAACCAATTAGAAAAAGTCTACATAATTTAATTGGTCACACAATATCCATAAATACAAAAGTTACATTGAAATATTAAAACCACTTATATTTGTGAAGCGAAACTTATTTTGCTAAAACTAATTATAACATGAAATAGAGGGAATAATATTTAGTTCATCAGTTAGTTTCATTCTGAAACATCGAACTATAAATACAAATAAAAAATATGAGACACAATAATAAATCTGTACAGTTTTTGTTTTTTCTTTTTTGGTCTAACAGTTTTTGTTTTTGTTTTCATGTGGCTATCATTCCTCTGATTCATTCAATTGTCTTTTGTGTTTTTCGTATGGCTTTACAATATTAAAAGATGTCTTCTCCTACTTATATGTATGCCGTCTTTCTGCGAAGACATGCTTGTGATTGTTTTTAATTAATATTTGTGTTTTATTTGTGATTGTTTTTAATTAATATTTGTGTTTTATGTTCCATTAACGTTCCCGTGAGTTGGCTGGAAAATTACTGTTCAGCCCTTCTGTCCCATAATCGGTTTCTATTTCTATATATCATTTCTTGTTCTTGGTTTGAAAGATGTCCGGATCCAGCCAAAAACTTGACAACAGATGCAAACTATTAAAAAAAGGAAAATTCAATAGAATACGATAGATATCTACATTTCTTAATAACAGGGAGATTTTCTAGGTCTAAAAACTAATTCCACAAGGCATTGCATCCGGGTACACAACTAATCCATTAATATAGCACTGCTATGTGGTCAAGGTGAATTGAACCCATGAAAGAACAATCTGTGACATGCAATCAAAATGTTGTATGTTTTCTTGTTGCAGATCCTGAAACTTTGACATTCAGACTGTAACTTGCAACATGTGACAGTAACTTGCGACGTGTGTTTATGTGCTGTTTATTTTGTTGATGAATGTATCCGCGACATGCGACAAAATTTAATTTTAGCCACTAATTTTTTCAACAATTTAAAATCGTGACTTGCGTGGTCGCGTTATTTTTTATATTCCTTCTAATATTCTAGTTCAAATATATTTAACTCTGGATTTTTTTAAAGATATTTCACTGAAAATAAAGTGCATTTTATTAACACATGTAACTAAACCACTTCTCTTAAAGCATTCTAGATATATCACAACTCACTAGGATGTTTCACAAAAATCTTTTTATCTTGTTGGAAATCTTTGGATATTCAAAAAAAAATCACTTGTTCCCTTTACATTTTTACTAGGTAATAACATGCGCCTTGCGCGGAATGTGATTATTAGTTTCGTTATTTTTTAATAAGGAGATATTAATCTGTTTAATCTGGATATCGGTTCGGTTTTAGGTTATTTTTTGGTTTTTAATCTCCTAAAATATAACTATCATTTTAAATCAATATTTATTTGGTTTGCTCAGTTAAAATGTTTGATGTTTTTGTTTTTTTTCCTGTGATAATCAAAAATTCCTATTATTTGTTTATTTTCATGTTATGAATCTTAGATAATCGTGATGTCGAACCAATGGTTTCATATTATAGTTTCTAAATGGATAATAATTAAAAAAGAAAAAAAATTATTAAAACAAATCATTTTACTACAATTTGGTCGATAGTGAAAGAAGCATTAAGAAAAAAAAATATTTTAAGTTCCCAAAAAATTAGATATTTCAGTTGTGGTAAATACTTAGTTATAATGTGCTCACGTCAATGTGCACATGTATGTGTATGTAAAGGTATATAAAGATGGTTGATAAATATATAAAGATACTGTTAATTAATATCAAATAACATTTTTTTCAAAATAATACATGAAAAATAAAATTCTTAAGATGAAATTATTTAAAAACAAAAATATTGTAAAATTTATATAAACTATAATATACAACGTATATATAATTCTTTAAATATATGTATATATATATATATGCATATAACGGATCAAATCGGATATCGTTCCTATAAATATTGATTTTTTGATTTGCTTTTTTTTTACGGATATTGCATTTTAGTATTTGATTTGCTTCGTAGAGTAACAGATATTCGGATTTTTCGGTTCAAATCAAAACGGATAACGAATCGAATCAAAATTTATGAATAATTTGTCTAGCTCTATTCGTAAACAGTAAAAATAACGTAAAGAAAAACCATGCATTGAGTTTTATATTAGAAAAACGTAAAATACATAGTGTGAACATATTTATGTAGAGTTTAGCTGAGAAGCTCTCTACATGTGACATGTGTTCATTTTAGTGTGAACGCATTTATTACAATGCTTCTACATGTGACATGTGTCTAGTTTAGTGTGAATGTATTTATTACAATGATTCTCCTTTAATATATAAGAGATAAAAACCATAAGTCTATTCAGGTACTTAGAGCATGATTAACCTTCAAACCCCTTTTGGGTTTCTTAATTTTTTTTTTCATTTTATCTGATTTAAAAAAAGGAACCAATCGCAAACTGTCACGTGTCAGTAGGACCCGCAAACAATCCAAGAAACCACCAAAAGTTGATCTTTATTTGGTGGTTTTTATAACTTGTTTCTTAATTAATTGGTGGAGCCCAAGCCATAAAGGTTGTTAAGAACCCCATGAATATCCCGCAATATTGATGGCCTTAGACCATCTCCAATGGGGCTCTCCCCATTGGAGTTCTTAATATATGTTATATATATATATATATATATATATTGTACTGTGTATGTGTAATTAATTATACCATAAATAAGGGTTCTTAAGGATTTTTAAAACTTTCTTTTAAAAATCTTTATCTATGGTGTTCCACAAAAATTGTGGACCCCAGAATTATTTTTATAAATATATAATATATACACAATACATATATATACCTAACACATATATTAAGAACTCAAATGGAAAAAACCTCTATTGGAGGTGTTCTTACTCCATGTCATTATCAGGACTTTGTCGGAATGGACATTCTAATTTAATAGCATTTGTGGAATAAATGTTATTGCTTTGGGACCAGTTACATTTGGGTTTTTGCGTTATTAGAAGAACAAGAGAAATAAGAATATCTTTTGCCCTCTGTGGTTTCAAAATTTCTAAACTGTATCGGTGGCTTTCTTCTGTTTACGTATATTACTTATGTTTTTGCAACTTTTATGCAGTGGTTTGAAGTTTTTGGTGTATAACCCCTACTTGAATCTCAGTAAATGTTTGTTAACTCAATTATCTCTTTACTTTTTTTTGTCGTTTCAGTGTGCTTCTCTGTTTTACAAATTGCAGCTGGAGACATCTTAAACATTTTCTTAAACACCAGTTCAGTTAACAACATGGTTTATGGCAGTAAGCTAGTAACTGCTAACTTCTTGGAGTCAATCCCAGCTGGAGTCAAGGAGATGAACAGAAAGTTTGAGAAGAAAAAAGAAGAGCGAGATGTGACCAAGTCTCACGAAGAGCTAGTTGAGATGAAAGAGACACTTGCGATTTTTCCAAAAGACAATGAAAAAAGATTGTTGTAGAACACAAAGAAACCTTCAAGACATGCTCCAATACAAAACAAAACAAACCCTCATGCTGATTACAAAAATGTGATTTGAGAATGGTTCAAGTATATGCTACTTAGTGGTCCAAACATAGACATGTCCTCCAGCTGTGGAACCAGCAAGCATCCCAACATTAAGAGGATGGCAATGGAGTCTGCTTATAACATCTTTCACAAGAGGGCTCTGCAGCTTCTTCACTGTTCGCTTTAGTTTTGTAGAGATCACATCAATTCCTTTTGTCTGACTGACGCCAATTCCTTTCGCCACATTGCCGACAAAGATATTTGAATCATCCCAACCCCATACCCCCTGCAACAAAGGCAAATAAAAGTTAATACAAGATGCTGAAGAGATCCAAAAATAACTTATTATCAGTACTCCAAGATGCTGAAGCATACCTGAAACTGGAGATCTTACGAATAGTGTTATTACAGTGATATATCATGGAAGTATCCTCAAAGTTAGCCCCATTTAGAACACCAATATAGTTGTCACGGCTACAAGGAAAAAACAAAACCCTCAGAGATGTATTGAAACAAGCTGAGGAGAGAAACAAAACAAGATACCTTGTAGTTGCAAGTGAGAGACCAGAAGGTGAGAAGTAAGCAGAGTACACAGCCTTGGCATGATCTACAGTCGCCAGTGCTTTTGGTTTCTTGGCTCCCATGGTCCTTAAGTCCCAAAGGCAAGCAGTACGATCTTGAGAGCTTGTAGCCATGAGATGCGGGTTCTGTGGGTTGAGGTCAATAGTGTGTATCCTGTATTTATGTAACTCCCAGTTGAAAACTGACTTCCCTGCTCGGAGATCCCATACATTGAACATCCCTTCTCTGGCACCAAAGTATAAGCTTTGCTCATCATTTGGTCTCTGAAAGAGGGAGTGTATAGGCTCGTACTCGTCCCGCGAATAAACAAGATCAAAAACCATTTTTTCAACGTCCATCAACCTGATTAGACCATCGTAGCTGCTGGTAATAACCTGACATGACAAAAAGATCTCAACTTTTCTTCTTTATCTCCGAAACAAAGTTTCAAGATAAAGACTTTATTATACCTTTGAGAAAGAGTTTTGTTGAAATACAAGAGATGTAACTGAATAAGTGTGAGGCTTGAAGAGAGATACACCACCATCCTCTTCCTCGTTCTGACAATCCAGATTCTAAAACCCAACGTTCCCTTCCTTGTCCCCTGCAGCAACCAGCTTAACACCCTCACAAGGTAAGAACTTTACAACCAGAAATCTCTCAGGCCCAACGCATTTCACATTATGTGGTTCTAAACACAAGGATCGAAGATCAAAACTATCATCATCCTCATTCTCAGTAACAGTTGCAGTTTCTTCATTAGGCTTTCTGGTAATACCGGAAAGAGTATCAACGAACTGAGAATGGGAGACATCTCCATCATCTAAAGGCAGAGGAGCCAACACGCGAAGGGATACGTATTGGGGAAAAGGGAGACCTTCAGACACTGAAACACCGTGAGGTAAGCCATCGGAATCTGGGGTTAAGCCTCTGGTGCGTAGAGACTGCCGTTTTACAATGGGGGCTTCGGATTCCTTCTTCTTCTGCTGCTTCTTGAGTGATTTAGAGTGGTCTCGGGAGCGTTTGGTTGAGGCGGAGAGAAGAGAAGCTTTGGCGTGGACGTTGAGAGAAGCCATCATTGCGTCGTTCCAGCTAATGTTCTCTAGTCTTTTGCGCTCGTACGCAGTTGCCATTGAAACTTTGAAGAATGTGTGTCTGAGGGAGAGAAAGTTTGTCTTTTTTTTGGGAAAGTTTGTCTTGGTTCAGACTAACACTGTAATAAGGACTAGAAAAGCTTAAACGGTCGCAGATGAGCGGGAACGAGTCACTTTTGCCGCCCAAAAAAAGAAGTAACGCACTCATCTATAGATTATTATTATGTTTTGTTTTGTTTTGTTTTATCCTCTAGATCGGTTTTGCTACGTTCTTGTATGTTAAGATCAATAAACCCTAGTTGTTTTACCCTTTGTGACAGGATGATTTGTACGGAGAATGTACAACAACATTTTGTCTGAAGATAGGATTAGAGTCAATGTATTCAACAATGGAGAAGGTACAATCAAAACTTCCTTCATGGTCCTCTGTTATTGTAAACTCCGGAGAGTAAAATTGGATTCAATGTTCTTGAACTGGTGTGAATCATATGACTTTACTCCCTCCTGGATGTTCCATACAAAACATTTAAAGAATTTGGTTAGGACTCATCTGAAGAAGTCAAAGAAACCACTTGTTTGCATTTTCTTGAATTGTCAGATAACCAAACCTGAGACGGCATTTCTGGATCATCATCACTTTGTTGTCATCAGTTCCGAGCTTTCCTTTATTCCCTATTATTATCTGCTTCTCCTACATTTTATGATATTGCAAGAACTTTTGGTTAAGACTCACCATAAGAACTCATTAGTCATTTTACTCGAATGTCAAAAAAGAAAACCTGAGATGGTGGTCTCCAAACGAGTGTGCCTCTGAAGTGAGAGCGACATCATCATGTTTAATATACTATAATACCTCACGTTTCAAATCCTATGCATATATATAATGATAAAAGCAAACAACTTTACCCTTGATGAGACATGTGCTCGCATGGTCCTCTCATTCGGACAAGTGATGAAAGGACAGTATCTGCATTCGTAACCCGGTTGGCATTTAATCATACAGCCTAGAATATAGTGTTCTTCCTCCTCTTCCGGTGGTTCATCATCATCAACATCAGCTATAAGAGTAATTCAAGCCAAGGTTGTCATTTACCTTTGCTAACTTATGAAAACATTTCTCATCGTAGAGGGTAACACAAAGAGATAAGAAAGCAAGCAAACCTGGGGATTCATCTCCTTCCTCAGAAACTTCCTCTTCGGATTCTTCTGCCTCCTCAGGATCAGAATCAGAAGAGAAGCAAGATGAGTCTGATCCACTGTCTTTATCAAAATGCTCAACCTTGTCAAATCGTCTCTTTGTCATTTTTTGCTGAGAGGTTGGGGACTGAAATGAAACGGAGAGACTAGAGAGTGTTTTGTTAGGGTAACTGCAGTCCCAATATTCCTAAGGGTGTATTTGTCACTGTGATATATGGATTCGGAAGCTGATAAGTGGAAGTGGAAGCGGAAGCGGAATCGTATAGAAGTGTAGAAACCATATTTTTATTAAAAAAATAAGAAGGGGGTACATGTCGAAAGTGTATATCCAGCTTATAAAAATAATATTTCCATGCCTTTATGAAGCTTTGTATGCATCAGAAGTACATAGTCCAGGTTTAGTATCGTGTAAGGAATGTTCCAAGTCTTATTGTCTTCTCTTTTCTTGGAAATTTTTCTGTTTTGCCACTTCTTCAACATGCTATATAAGAGATAGGAATGTAATATGTCAGCTTGTTTCTTAACTCTTATGTAACATCTGATTCAAAGTGATGCAAGCACAGAAAAGCTACATGCATGTGCATGTAATATTGCTCTTGTGTAATTGTAGATCATGGTGGGGGAAGACACTGGCCGTCCATGTGGTTTTGCGTTTATTACATGCAGTTATCACCGAGGAGCTGATGATGCAATTAAGCACATGCGCGGGAGGGAGTTAGGTGATAGGGTGATATCGGTGAATAAGGCTGAGCCCAAGGTTGGGGTGAGATGATGTAGACCATCTTCATTATAGGGGAGGCTATCCATCACGAGAAAGGGAAGCCATGGAGGAGGAGCTGCTTTAGATGAGGACGCCATAGTCCCTCAACTAGTGGAAGAGTTCCATGGACACCGAGATGCTATAGAGATTGGTGAGCTGGAGCGTGACCGCTACATGGATATAGCTACAGAATGTTGGTAGTTTGTTTGGTGAAGGGATATCCATGCTTCTGATTTTGGATTTAGGGATATTAGACTTGTTTCCTCTCAGATAGTGTCATCACATAAGCTTCCTGAACAGTCTCTACAACTCTAAACATGAGCATAGATCAAAAGCTCACTCTCAGCTTAAACCCTGAAGTTAAAAACTCGAGATTTACCATGAAAATTAACAGGAAAGAGGAGTCTTTTCATTACAATGGAACTTCTAAAGACTTGTTTCCTCTCAGATAAGTCATCACATAAGCTTTCTAAACAGTCTCTTTCACTCTAAACTAACGTACGAGAACTGATAGATTTAGAACAATTGAAACAGAGCATAGGTCAGAAGCTCACTCTCAGCTTAAACCCAACACAACAAGCAAGGATGAAACTTTGCATTACAATGAAACTACTAAAGACAAACAGACAAAGAAACCCGACACAAATCTCAAGTTATGTTCTTGTTTTTTTTCCTCTCTTACTTGCGAAGTTGTCCGATGTAGAAATCCTTGATTGCGGTCCAAAAAACCCATCAGTAGAATCATCACCAGCGTGATCTAGAATGGCGTCACCACCAGGATGCTCTTCCACATAAGAAGTAACGTCGTAGACTTTGTCTTTGATTATGATCCAACAATCGTCTCTTTTGTTATGCTCTGCGACTTCGCTCTTGCTGTAGCTTTTAGGCGTTAAATCTACAGGATATCGGCGTATCGCTTCTTCTCTAGATGGTCGTTCGATCTTCTTCGCTTGGCTTGGATTGAGAACAATGCTGAAAGTAGAAAACCCAGAAGCAATCCGATCACAGCTATCATCATCTTCTTCTTCTTCTCTACTCGAATAAACAGACTGGGTTTCGACAGAATACAATTGGGTTCACAGCTGGAGAGAGTGGTGGAATTAGATCCAGCTAAGGACGAGGGCAGAAAAGTCATTGTCTAATGTTCTTTCAGGAAAATGTACTAATAACTAAAACATGACTTAAAAACAAGGGAAATTAGGGCACATGTACATAACAAAAAAGAAATAAAGTGTATGTCCATAACAACAATTAGGCTAGAGTATTTTGTGTATTTTATGTAATATTACTTGTTTTACCCTTTGAACAATCTCAACCACTGGTTTTTATTTTTCTTTTGTTTTTTTTTATTTTCATTTTTCCTTTGTCTTTTTTATTCTTTCCCCCTCCAAATTTTATTGATGTATATCTTTTGAAGCAAATATAATTTAACCAAATTATTATGTTACCAAAGATATACATATTTTTTTTACATATGGCATAACTTAAAATTTTTAAAACAGATTATTAAACAATATCAGACAAAAAATATACTATACTATTTATTAAAATAAAATAATACATTTAATTAAACGTATTTAAAATAATATGTTACTAATATTTATAGTAGTATGTTATTCTATTTACGTAAACAGTATAATTTTTTAGAACTCCGTCCTCCTCTTCTACCTCCTTCCTTCTCCGGTTCTCCTTCCACCTCCTCCCTCCTCTTCTTCTTCTTCCTCCCTCCTCCTCTTCTTCTTCCTCTCTCCTGCCCTTGCTCTTACTTCTCATCCCTCCTTCTCCCTCCACCTCCTCCTCCTCTTTCTCTTCTCTTCTTCCCTTGCTGCTCCTCCTCCTCCTCTTCAAATGCATACTACTTTTAAATATTTTTTTGTATTTTTCTATACTATTTACTTAATATACATAATATTATGTATAATATGTTTATTATGTTAAATGTACGTGACACACGTTCCTAAGAAGAATAAAATTAAAAATGTGCCAAATTATCCCATCAAATAGTAATTATTGTAGTTTAGCTATATTCTTTATTTTATGTTCTTTTATGTATATACACCAAATTCTTCCTAAAAACAAATGGCTTATGGTGTATAGAAAATGGCAAAATGCCAGATCTCAATGAAAGTTATTTCAAACTATTCAAATACCTAGTTGTTGTAAAAAAATGGATAAAAATGTTCCAAAGTGTATGTGACTGTGTTATTCACAAATTGCGTAAAAATTAAATAATAATTATTCACGAACAAACCAAACCAAACCAAACCTCTCTCTTCAAAGAGTGAACAAAACAAAAGCAAAACCACAATGGAATAAAAGTGATTCTGCTCAGAACAAAAAAAAAAAGGAATAAACCAAAACAAACAACAACCACCATTTTACTCTCTCTCTCCTCTCTGTCTCTCCTCGCTGGCTTCTCCAATTCGAAGTACGCATCTCGCTGAAGCTCTTCGCGAATCACTTCTCTATCTCTCTTTTGCCATCTCTCGGGGTTCCTAGCCTGTTGCTTCTCGATCGCACTCTCTATTTGAAGCACCAATCGTTGGGGTTTAGGGTTTTGCATCGAAGCCAATTTTAGCTCCGGCGAAGCATAATCATCTTCCTTTTAGCTAAATCCGAGGTGGGTTTCTCTTGGTTTCAATCAATTCTCAATTTTTGGCTCTTGAATTGCTAAAACCCTAAATCGAATATGTCTTTGGGCGTAACCAGCTAACCGGGAATGATTCCGATGGATAATTACCGCGTACCGAGCACCAGCACCACCGGTTTAGTATATCCGGCGAATTCGAGCATGACTGCTTCCTCAGGGTTCCATTTTACTGTAACTTCTCCGTCTGGACTCAAACATGAACCTTCTTTGGCTGTCGAGTGGTCTGTTGAGGAGCAGTATATATTAGAGAAAGGTCTCGCAAAGTAAGTCTTGTTCTTTTGTTCTTCTCTTAGCTATTAAGACAATGTTAAAAGTAGAGAAATATTATATCTTTAATTATGTTTGATGATTTAAGGATTTAGATGTAATGAAAAAGGTCTTGCCTTTGCGTCTCTCATGAACTGTAATAAGCCAGTTCAGGTTCTTGTAGATATGTCTGTTTTCTTGGAAAGGTGGCTGAGTTTTTTGCTTTTTGTAGATTTAAAGATGAACCACAAGTTACAAAATATGTAAAGATCGCATCAACTCTACCAGATAAAAGTGTACGAGATGTAGCAATGAGGTGTAAATGGATGACGGTAAGCTTCGAAACGCCTTGTCATTAAGTTTCACTGTGTCGCTTGCATACTTTTTGGTATGCGTGTTTGGACTAAATAGTGGTGCGAGCGAGAGATATTTTTATATTAAGCACATGCAAAGTATAAGGTAACCAATATGGTGATAATACTTTGTTAAAGATAAAGTCCTATATGAAAAGTTATTTTTTTAAGGTAGCCTTAAAGTTCGTTTACTATAATTGATCAAAAGACAAGACGCCCTACCATATCATAAAAGGTTGTCCAAAGATATGGTTAAGGTGTGCTTGGAGAGAAATTAAAAGTATTGCTGACGATAGATCTGGCTTTCTGTTAGCTCTTGAGTCATGTTGGAACTTGATTTGACCCTAAGACGATAAGTTTGATTTGATATCTGTAGTTATCTTGAAACTAATATCCTTTTATAGATGATGTCAAGATCTTTTCGAACTTTCTGAAACTGATTTTGATATGTAACCTTTAATCAAGGATAGTATTTGTACTGCTTGCAGTATGGTGTGTAGTAAAAATTAGAGAAACAAGTTGTAGTGCTGATTATTACCTTCTCAGCTTAACCGCACTGTCTCTAGTAGAGACTCTCTACATAACTTAATTTCAGAAACTTTAAAAACAGTTATGTAGAGACTCTCTACATAACTGTTTTTAAAGTTTCTGAAATTAAGTTTGACATGTAGCCTCTATGAAGTTGGACTGAAGAAATGAATAGATATGTTTATGACTCGTTCTAACAGAAATTTATAACAACTGATAGTTTGCTATTATTTTATTTTTAACTATATAAATCAATGGCTTTGGCTATGAATGGAATCCATTTTTACAGCAAAAACGGAGAAAAGGGGAAGAACACAGTGCCAGCACAAAGGTTAGCTATAGAAAGGTATGTTTGCTTAACTGAACGTAGAGTATATCTTCTTCTGTAAATAAGTAAACATAGAAGGTAGATGGCCTATTTTATATTTTGCTGTAAAAGTGATTATTGGCTGCATATGACTTTTTGTTCAAACGGCTACAGTGTTGTTCTCCTTGAGAAACCCATCATGCAACTAACTGTTTTTTTTTTTTAATTGATTAAGGTTGTGGATTTACCCCCAAAACTGAACATGTTCTCCACCATACCCCACCAAAATTCTACATACGTCATGAACCATGTGTGCCAGAGTGCACGCATACCTTTTGAAGGTTAGTGCTAGTTGGGTCACAGTCTCTTCTCTCTGTCCTGAAAGGATATTTTACTGTAAAAGAAGGTTATTTCCTCAGCTGTTACATTTCACATATTTTCCAAACTCTTGATTTCTTAGGTTCAAGTGATGCGGTTATGGAGCTTCTACGGCAGAATGCTCATGCTTTCAGTCAAATTTCTTCAAACCTTTCTGTGTCCAAGGTGATTGATTTGTATTTTTTTTGTCTTTGCAATCGTACGTGGGTGAATCTGATCCAAATGCTAGCTGGTAGAAAAAGATTGGCATGAGCGGAAAATTTACTAAAAAAGATTTTCTCATGCAGTGTTTATCCAGTGAAACTTTTTGTTTGGTTGTCCTTTCTCGATGACTGATATTCTATTTTGTGTATACAGCCACAAGATAACATCAGCCTATTTCATCTGGCAAGAAATAACATCAGTTCCATCCTGAATGAGTATGTGAATTCATTAGCACAACATTAACGATACATTTCATCTGATGTCTTGCTCCTTGTCTTTTTATAAAAGCTTGATTTGCTAATTCATTGCTGCAGCATGAAGGAGATGCCTGGTATCATAAGCCGGATGCCACCACTGCCTGTTTCAATTAACAATGATCTTGCAAGCAGGCTAATGACGAGTACACGACAGGTAAGCAAAATCTTGCATTCACTCTGCAGATGGTTTTTGGATAAGACCCTTAAATAGTTTGGTTACTTCGCATTTGATGTTAAAAGTATAATGTTTTTTTTTTATCTGTCTCTCAGCCGAGATCTTATATAATTCCTTCGAGCATCCATCTGAAGCAGGAACCATGAAACTGATGGAGGAGGAAACACTTGATTTTGACCAATGCTAAAGGAAATAAGCACAAGAAGAAACGAAAAGTGGCAGTTGTTTGATGTGAACTGGACTGAAAGAAGATGGGGTTATCAACTGTTCTGTGAGACACAATATTGAACAAAGTTTGGATCTTGTGGTTCCCTTTGTGCTGTCGGCTAATTTTTCTGCGGAAAGGGTTAAACCGCCGAAACCCTTTCATGTCTCAAAATTGATTTTTTTTTGTTTTTTTCGGGTTTGAAAATGTTTAGGTTGTCAATTCAAGATATGAATTCATTGCACAGATCCGTTGTATAGACAAACTGTTTCCAAGGTTTTAGATGAGAACACATCTTTGTAAGGTTTGGTCTTCAATCTTCATAGCCCATTCATAATTTAAGCTTAGATTAGTTGTGTCACATTATTCGGCTTCTCTCTTTGCGTGTGTTGTGACCATTTATATCTCAATTCAAACGTATTTGTCATTCATTCTTTTCCTTAATGGTTTAAAAGTGCCGCCGGTAAACGTTTGCATAGAACAGACGTTTATCTATAGAGCTTGCTCACAATGTCTGGAAATGTAGCTTGAAGTTTTCACTTGGGGAACTACGCTATACATAATTTATTTATTTTACAATACATTCACACTGACATTTGGGTTTGATAATCCACTCTGAAAGACGCAACACATCAGTTACCTTCATCTGACTGACACAGAACTTAAGGCTGCTCCAGTGTTTATGCGGTTTTCCAAGAAGACAATGGTGGAGTGTCGGAGTTCTTGAAAGTGGCCGTCATGTTAGCGTATCTTTCTCCTTTCACAGACTCTAGCTGGACGATGGTCTCGAGCTCGGTCATCTCATCTGGAGTGAGTTTCACAGATAAAGCTCCAATGTTCTGATTGAGGTTTTCGATCTTAGTGGTTCCTGGGATGGGGCAAACATCATCTCCCTGGTGGTGAACCCATGCGAGGGCTAGTTGTGCAGGAGTGCACCCTTTCTTCTCAGACATTGCACAAACCTTGTCGTAGAGAATCTTATTGTGGTCTAAGTTTTCCTGTTTGAATCTTGGTAGTCTCTGCAACCAGAAACAGGTATACGCAAATAAATATACAGCCAAGACTTTGAATGCAGAAAGTAGTAGTAGTAGTTACCTTTCTGAAGTCATCATTGTCCAGCTTCTCAACAAGTTTTGGTCCAGCAGCGAAGAAGCCTCTTCCTAGAGGACTGTAAGCAACAATCCCAATCCCAAGCTCCCTGAAGAAAAGGAAAGTGAAGATGACGTTACATGGTTTGATGAATATTAATGCACTAAGAAAAGAGGATGGTACCTGCAGGTTGGGATTATATCTTCTTCCCCGTCTCTAGTCCACAAAGACCACTCTAGCTCCACCGCGGTTATGGGGTGAACAGCATGTGCTCTTCTGATAGTTGAGGCAGAGGCTTCAGACAAACCAATATACTTTATTTTACCTTCTTCAACTAGCTTCTTCAGTTCTCCCATCTTAGAATTAACAAACATAAAAGAAACTGTTTAACTTGAGCAAAAGGTGCCAGGTTCGCAAACCAATTAGAGATACAAAAGCAACGCTAAATGATAGATGAGAAAGCTGTAGATTAGATCATTTCTGATGCAAATAAATATTTGAAATATATCCAAATATCTTATTATTTATTTTATTTTTCGGAATTAATTTAGATAATTATTTTTTATTTGTAATTTCTTTTAAGAATTTATTATAAATAGGCAATGCAATAAAATTGTATTCAGACTTTGATTACTAAAAAGAGAGCTTTTGATTATTCCTTGCCAGATTCTATCAAGTTCATTTATCACAAAGAAGCTATAGCAATAAACTCTTTGATCGATCCAAGAAAATGTCTCTAGAACCCTAAAAGTTCACTGATAGACCATTCAACCTACTTTCTCTTGCATCAATTTCACACCAGAAAAATCTATTAGTCCTAACAAAACCCAAGCCAAAGATGTGAAACTGGCTTACAGTGATTTCGATAGGGACACGAGTATCGATGCGATGCTGATAATAAAGATCAATGCAATCCACATCAAGGCGCTTCAGACTTGCTTCACAAGCAGCTCTGACATAAGCAGGATCTCCCTTTATCTCTCTCTCCCCCTCTCCGTAAATGATTCCAAATTTGGTAGCAAGCTCTACTTTTGCCCTAAACCCATTCTTCAGAGCCTGACAGAGTGACAGAGAGTTCAAACAATGAACATCATCATTTTCTAAAGAATATGGGAAGCGAACCTTTCCGAGAAGTAGCTCGTTGGTCTGAGGACCGTAGATGTCGGAGGTATCTAGGAAAGTAACGCCGGTATCAATTGCGTGGTGGAGAAGAGTGATAGCGTCAGTTTCGGGCTTGGGAGCACCGTACAAGGTTGAGAGGCCCATGCAACCGAGGCCTTGAGCCGAGACCTCAAGCCCTTGCCTTCCTAGCTTCATTCTCTTCACTCCCCTAGCTTCCGCCATTGATTTCGCTTCGCTTCGCACACCTCTTTTCTTTTTCTTTGGTAGAGAGTTTTGAATTTTCTTTTCAGTGGAGAGGTGGGTGGAGTGGAGTGGGTTGGTGAATGAATTGGTAATGATGAGGATACTCTAAAAGAAGCCGTGTGTCTTTTGATTGTTTTGCTGTAGCTACCAGCAAAATTTATGAGAAAAAAAAAGCACTACCAATAAGTACGTTGAAATAGGCTCTTTATCCTTGGACTAGTTTTCAACTGTACTCGCTTTTTGCTTTAAACTAGATTTTAAAATAAAAACTAGATTTTCACCTGTCCTAAAACGCGGAATAATTTTTATTATAGAATCATATTTTTTCTTTATTTAAAATAGGTATGTTCATAAAATCTATAACTTAAAGTCCGTACCGAACTCAGACCAAAAAAACATGATCCGTACCCAGTCCGAAATATAAGAAATCGCAAAACAGATCTTGTAGTGTGGTACACCACACATATCTGAACCCGAAGTGTTATTAACCGAACCCAAACGGACAACCCGAAAAACCAAGAACCCAAAAAATATATCAAAAAACCGATCCGAAAATCCAAATAATCGCAAATATAAATATTTAAAACGTAAATATGTACTTCAAATATTCAATTCTATATTTATTTTTAAATTTATATAAAAATAAGTATTTAAATCTTCATTAAGTACCTGAAATATCCAATCCTATATAAATAAGTTTATTTCTTATATATTTCTTTTCAATTTTGGATTTAACTTCGAATATATCCAAACCGAACCCATATAACTTGAATCAGAACAATATATGATTACTTTATAGATTTTAGATGTGATACAATTTAAAAGAAAAATTGATGTGTTATATCCGAACCCGATTTATACTTACAAATTTACTAGAATGAGACCTATGATGTGATATAAATTAGAAACAAAGTTCTAAATACCCAACCCATATCGCAACGGGTACCTAAACGTTCATGCATAACTTAAAGTATATTTTGTTCAATTAGTTTTATATTTGATAAATATTTATATGTGTTGGAATAACCCATGAAGCTATACTCAAAAAAATATCAATACTAACATGTTCCAGCATATCATTAAATATTAATGATTATTACTATTTATTTGATCATATATATATATATATATATATTTAATTTAATACTTTTATCTATAAAAATTATATTATTATGTATTTGGTGAGGGTTTTAAAGAATTTGTTTCTTTCATTTGAATTAAAGTACATTTGTATATATGGATAAGTAGGCATATATAATTATTTTTATTAATAAATTAATTATAATTGATCAATACTATTAAAACTGAAGAGCATTTTTGAGGTCACCTTGAAGTTTTGAAGTATTTACAATTATATGCCACTGGAATATTTTTAACCTATGCTTTCTAATTAGAATCAGTATTTTCGTACTTCTCTTTATTTTCGTAATACATTAAAAGCAAGCGAATATACCCTAAATCCCTAATAATACTGAACAACATCTTACCCAAAATCCCTAATAATACTAAACGACATCTATTTAGTTTGATTTTATATCACTTTCAAGTGGGTTGTCGAAGAATATATAGATGAAGCTTGATACAAATGGTTTCAAGACTTCCATTCCTACGATTGGCAACAATATGCTTGATGATTTTTCTATTCTGTCATCCACTGATCTTCCGCGAACAAGATATGTGAGTTTTATTTCTTTGATGAGATTCTTTTGTGTTCATCCGCTAAGCGAGTGTGGGTTGTTGATTTTAGTTTTTGTTTGGGTTTCAGTTTGATGAGTTTAGTAAGAAGCTGTACAGATGGTGAAGCATGCGGAAGGAACAACCGCACTCGCTTTTTTGTTCTAAGTTGTCATGGTCACTGCTGATTCTCAGGATAGGAGAGGAGGCAAATCAATCAAAGATGAAGGAGAAGATTGATGTTAATAAGAAAGCCAACGACTAGGTATATACTTCTTTTCCCGAATTGAGTTTTTTTTGGAAACCCTAACACTTGATTTTGCTAAGATCCCAATTTCTTTCATTTTATGGTTTTGTTCTTGATTCCAGTCACTGGGTTTCTTCTTGCGTATTGGGTTCGTTTCTTACTTATTCCGATTTCGTTTCAATTACTTTGTTTTATTCTCAGTGAACGGTTCTTCACCCATCTTTAAAGAGCTCAAATTTTAAGCTTTTTATGTTTCCGCAATGTCTTTACAGACAATAGTTTCTTTGTCTTCCCAAATTGATATGTTGATGAATCGTTAGTACTGAATGGATACGTTATTTGACTCAGATCTTTTAAGGGAAGCCAATCATTAACCCTTTTGTCTATATTTGTGGGATTGGGCTCAGTTTAATCATATTTGAGTCTTGATAACCTCAAAAAGCTTCCATCACATTGGTGCTTCTGCCTGTTTATCTGACCCTGAGGAAAAGACTTCTGTGGAGGGTCCTTTTGCACCTTTTATTCCCCATAACTCTCTTTCTCTGCTTATGTATTTCCAGCTTATAAATATAATTGTTCTTGCTTTGAAACTTGGACTTTATTGTATGTACAATTTTTTCTTTTGTTGATAAACGTATTGTTAGTTGATATGCAATTTACTAGCACCTGTTCCATATTGCGGTGCTTCAGTCTATGATCTTTATCAACAAAGCTGTGATTATGCAATGTCCACACTCGATGACTTTTCTAACACTTTGGGTACTGAAGATTTTCAACAACAAAAGGTATCTCCTTCCGTCAAGTCTACATTTATTATTACTCACTTTCCCCCAATATTCTTTTTATGATTTGGTCCTTTTGTTTTATTCTCTGGGTTGTGTTAGCAAGTGGCTAATTCATCGCTTATACATTGTGGGAGACAAAATGGGACACATCAGAGCCAACGTAATCGTTTTGGCCACTTCCGAAAAGCTTCTCTGCGTTTCCATCTTCTACAATGCTAATGTTGTATTGGTTCTTGCAATGAGATGATTCAGTATTCTTTTATATATCACCATCTAAAAGACTCACTCCTCATATTGTTATAATTGTTTTGATAGCCGGTTATATGTTTGGTAAACGGAACCCAATAACTCATGTATATAATATGTTCTAAAACTAGGACTGATTTATTACCTTCGTATAAACTTTATCATGTTTCAAACGCTGAATATCCTGATCAAATCAGGTAGTGTTATATGTGCTACTAACAGCTGCAGGTTGTTTGATAGAGAAAACATATATATGGAATAATTGACGTATATTTAATCATGACATTATATCTAGACTCCACGACATATTGATATCTATATAATAACATTTTAACCAATAGCACTTCTATGATATTGTATTGATATCCAAGAACACTTCTCAATAACTCCACGACATATATGATAGAGGATATATAGAAAATTTGTCGTATAAATATTCAGTATTCTACTTGGTATCTACTGAAGTATTTGGTAGAATATAGGCGAAATCTTTCTAATTTAAAACTAAAGAGAAATCTGGTTTAACTATTCAACAAATATTCTCGCAGTATATGTTCATAACACCATATAATCAATTTTTTATAAAAACTATTTAAAACAGAATACTAAATCTCATATCAAACATATTGCCGAATCAACATTATTTAGAATCTCTTTAGTACGGCGAGACTTTTAGCATTAATACTATCTACACAATATCTTAACAAACAATAAGTAAACAAAATATATTTCAAAACATTTGCTCTCAAAATAGGCAATCGGCCAGCTTTAAATTATGGCCTTATAGTATGAACTGAATTACAATACAAAACAGTTACATATTTTTTAGACAAACCAAAGATTTCGTTAAATAAAAAAATCAACAATTTAAGTCTTCATATTTTTGGGTTGGCGGAAAAAACACTAATTTTAAAATTTTAAATATATAAGTTATTTAAAATTCAAAAATTAATCTCACTTTCAGAAAATACATGTTATTATTATAACAAATATAATAATAAATAAGTCAATATTTATACACCTTTGTATTTATATGTCGCCACACTGAAAAAATTAAATATATAAAGTATGTACACATTTTAATTTTTAATTAAATCTTTTGACAAAAAAAAGTTAATTCTATAATTAGAAATGGGTGTCAAAATCAATCTTATTAAGATAGAATCACAAAATTGGATCCAACTTGTGTCTAAAATTAACTACAGCCTTATACTATTTAAAATAAATAGATAAATTTTATTCTGAAATTTGAAAAATTCTTTTAAACTATTTTAAAATTTTTATTTTGAATTTTAAATATATATTTATTTATTTATTAAAATCTTAAACTCCACCCCGCTCTAAAACTTTACCACTTAAATTTAAACAGTAAATTTATATTAGTTAACCTTAAATATATAAGTGTCTATTTACCCAATCTTCGATTATACCATGTTCATTGAAGCAACTAATAAATTATACGAACTTTTGGGATATGATCAATACAAAGAATTAGTATATAAATCATATATCCTTTTGGTCATTGGGTTATTGTGCTGATCGCGGGTGAGCCATTAGTCAATATTTTATTTCATTTTAATATATAAATACATATATCAATATTAAAATATAAAAATCATGTTTAAAAATATAGTAAAAATTTAAAGCAATTTTCTTTATATTTTTAAATTATAAATAGACCACTTAAACAATTTTATAACAAGTTGGAGTTATGACATAATAAAAATACAATAAGATTAAAACTAATAAGTACTTAAATATCTAATGTAAACATTGTAATTAACTTTTAAAATTTAAAAATAACAGTTTAAATCAAAATACTGTCAAAAATTAAATCAAATTGGGTTACACATCGGTCATCCATTGGTTCAACTTATTAGCTTCGGGACCTAGCATTTTTCAAATTTTATAGGGTTGTAAAATAATGAATATTTATTAAAGCGGAAAATTGGATTAGATATGGATTTACTGGTTCACATTTGGGCCTGGATTCACTTTAAAAGCGTTGATTTTAAATAGAAAAAAAAATCTTACAAATATACAAAACATTTATAACGTTGTTAATTTTTTTTTTATTATTATTTTTATTATTAAATATCCCGCGCTTTCAAAGCGCGGGTCAAAATCTAGTTATTTACTTAAAAGTAGTGTTAGCATAAATTTATTTCATTATTTAAAAAAATAATAGATTAGTTATTTAGCTCCTTAATTTTAGGTTAGTGTATGTATTTAATAATAATTAAGTAAGGTATAAAAAGAAATAATAGGAAAACTAGTTAAATGTAATGGTCCAACCTAGACTATTTGTAAATAGATAAGAAAATAGGACCCTATATTAATAGATTAGATATTTCAACTTAACTCTATTTCACTTTATAATAAAATAAAATAAAAGTAGATTTGCTCAATCAGTAAAATAATGTATACTTTCCAAACTCCTGTTTCTTAAGTTCAAGTGATGCAGCTTGGAACTTCCACGGCAGAATGCTCATGCTTTCAGTCAAATTTCTTCAAACTTTTCTGTGTCCAAGGTGATTGATTTGTATTTTTTTTTTTTTTTTGCAATCGACGTGGGTGAATCAATCCAAATGCTAGCTGGTAGAAAAAGATTGGCATGAGCGGAAAATTTACTAAAAAAGATTTTCTCATGCAAGTGTTTATCCAGTGCAACCTTTTGTTTGGCTGTCCTTTCTCAATGAACCTTTCCCATCCTGATATTATATTTTCTGTATACAGCCACAAGATAACATCAGCCTACTTGGCAAGGAATAACATCAGTTCCATCCTGAATGAGTATGTGGATCTTTACTACTGATGAGGGCCGAATCAGGAGGTAGAGCAAACAGTGCACTCGCCGTGGATCCATTTAAGATCAAGCAATTTTAATAGTATAAAGTGCCTATATATATATATATATATTTTTTTTTTTTGTTAACAACAATGGTCTAATTTCTTTTTACACTTTTACTTTCATATTTATACATATTATAAAGCATAATACTCTAAAAACATTTGTTTATAAAATAAAAAATTTAATAAATTTTATATATGTTTTAATAATATTTTAATAACAAAATTTAGATTAATTAATAGTTTGGGTCTAAAAAAATATTATTTTGCCAAGGGCCTTTTGTATTGTTGAGCCGGCCCTCTTACTCTTACTGATATATTTCCTCCAACTTCTTCTGTGAAATCAAGATTTACTGAACTCTTACTTATCATTGCTGCAGCATGAAGGAGATGCCTGGTATCATAAGCCGGATGCCACCACTGCCTGTATCAATTAACAATGATCTTGCAAACAGGTTAATGACGAGTACACGACAGGTAAGCAGTCTTGCATTTTCTCTGCAGATGGTTTAAGACTTCGTAATAGTTTGGTTTACTTCACATCTAGAATGTTTTTATCTGTCTCTTAGCCGAGACCTTATATCATTCCTTCGAGCATCAACTGAAGTAGGAGCCAAGAAACCGATGGACGAGGAAACACTTGATTTTGACCAATGCTAAAGGAAATAAGCACAAGTAAAAAACGAAAAATTGCAGTTCTTTGATGTGACCACTGGACTGAAAGAAGATGAGGTTATCAACTGCGAAACACAAGATTGAACAAAGTTGGTATCTTGTGGGATCCCTTTGTGCTGTCGGCTAATTTTTCTGCGGAAAGGGTTAACCGCTGGCTAGCCATTTCATGTCTCAAAAACGATTGTTTTTCCTGTGTGAAAATGTTTAGGTTGTCAATCCAAGATATGATTCATTGCACAGATCCGTGGTAGAGTTGGTTGTATAGATAAGCTGTTTCTAAGGTTTTAGATGAGAGTTATTAATAACACATCTTTGTAAGGTTTGGTCTTCAATCTTCATAGGCATTTCATAATTTATTTTATGCTCACCTTATACCTGTCACATGATGACATGATTCGGCTTCTCTTTGCTTGTGTTGTGAACATTTTATGTCTCAATTCTAACATATTAGTCATTCATTCTTTTCCTTAATGGTTAAAAAGCGGTAACGACTCTGAAGTTTGAATAGAAGAGACGTTTATTTATAGAGTTTGGACACAATGTATGGAGTTGTAGATTGAAGTTTCACTTGGGGAACTCTATAGATAATTTATTATACAATACATTCACACTGATATTTGGATTTGATAATCTACTCTCAAGACACAACAGATCAATTACTTTCTTCTTACTGACACAGAAGTTAAGACTGCTTCAATGTCATCCACCACCACAACCAGATAAACTCAGCTGGTTTTATGCGGGTTTCCAGGAAGACAATGGTGGAGTGTCAGAGTTCTTGAAAGTGGCCAACATGTTCCCATATCTTTCTCCTTTCACAGACTCTGCTTGGACAATGTTCTCGAGCTCAAGCATCTCATCAGGAGTGAGTTTCACAGATAAAGCTCCAATGTTCTGATTGAGGTTTTCGATCTTAGTGGTTCCTGGGATGGGGCAAACATCATCTCCCTGGTGGTGAACCCACGCGAGGGCTAGTTGTCCCGGAGTGCACCCTTTCTTCTCTGACATTGCACAAACTTTCTCATACATGATCTTGTTGTGGTCTAGGTTTTCCTGTTGGAATCTCGGTAGAGTCTGCAATAAGAAATAAATAGTCACATCTTCAGCTAATCTATTAGGTTCACCAATCAGACAAAATTTATGAACTTGCCTTTCTGAAGTCATTTTGGTCAAGCTTCTCAACAAGCTTTGGTCCTGATGCAAAGAAACCTCGTCCTAGGGGACTGTAAGCAACAATTCCAATCCCAAGCTCCCTGAAGAAAAGGAAAGTGAACATCATATTACACATAGATGGATAGTGGCACACACCAAGAAAATAAGGAGAAAATCTGGATTGAATCTCTCTTACCTGCAGGTTGGGATGATATCTTCTTCCACGTCTCTAGACCACAAAGACCATTCCAACTGCACTGCAGTAATCGGGTGAACAGCATGCGCTCTTCTGATAGTTGAGGCAGAGGCTTCAGATAAACCAATGTACTTTATTTTACCTTCTTCAACTAGCTTCTTCAGTTCCCCCATCTTAGAATTAACATACAAATAAAGAAATTGTCAAATTCAGCAAAAGGTGAAGCATGTTTGTAAAGGTAAATGTCAAACCATCTTCAGTTCTCCCATCTTAGAATTAACACAAAGAAATTGTTAATGTCAGCAAAAAAGGGTGCCAGCTTTCTAAAATGGCTTGCAAACCAATTAGAAACACAGAAGCACACCAGAGATTGGTTCTTAATGAATAAGCATACAACCTCTTCATAAAAAATCTATACTTTTCATCGCTATTAGTCTGAACACATCCCAAACTCACTGAGAGTAAGTAAGAAGGGCTTACAGTGATTTCGATAGGGACACGAGTATCGATGCGATGCTGGTAGTAAAGATCAATGCAGTCCACATCAAGCCGCTTTAAACTAGCCTCACAAGCAGCTCTAACATACAAAGGATCTCCCTTTATCTCTCTCTTCCCCTCTCCGTAGCTGATCCCAAATTTGGACGCAAGCTCTATTTTTTCCCTCAACCCATTCTTCAGAGCCTGACAGAGTTCAAAAGAGAACAATCATTTCTAAAGAATCTGAGGACAATCTCGTAGAGAATCAACCATCTAAAAATCATCTCCACCTTGCCGAGGAGCAGCTCGTTGGTCTGAGGACCGTAGATGTCGGAAGTGTCTAGGAAAGTAACGCCGGATTCGATTGCGTGGTGGAGAAGAGCGATGGCGTCAGTTTCGGGCTTGGGAGCACCGTAGAAGGAGGAGAGGCCCATGCAACCGAGGCCCTGTGCAGATACCTCAAGGCCTTGGCTTCCCAGCTTCATTCTCTTCACTCCGCTAGCTTCCGCCATCGATTTCTTTCTTTCTTTCTTTCTTTCTTTCTTTCTATCTCTCTTTGACTCTTTTGTAGTGAGAGAGAGAGTTTTGAATTGAGTGGAGAGGTTGGTGGAGTTGGGTTGGTGGTGAATGAATAATGATTGACCAGACATAAAAAGAAGCGTGCGTCTTGACTGTTCTGCTGTACACCACCTGCAATAGAAGCAGTATTATACCCGTTTCGTATTT
The DNA here is from genome assembly GCF_000309985.2 of Brassica rapa. Taxonomy (NCBI): domain Eukaryota; kingdom Viridiplantae; phylum Streptophyta; class Magnoliopsida; order Brassicales; family Brassicaceae; genus Brassica; species Brassica rapa. The sequence continues at coordinate 10,512,965 of NC_024803.2, read as the reverse complement.
GCTTAAGACCTTCCAAAATTAAAAGTTGATTTTGTGGGTAACTTTGCGGTAGTGTTACAAGTGTGCACATAAAAACATAACAGCAAAATATTTATTTTAAAATAAAATTAGTTCAATAATTTAGATACTATAACTATAAATATATTTTATATTTTATATTTTTAATTTATAAGTATCATAATCTATATTTATAAGAGATTTAAACTGAAATATTTTGTACCGATTTTCCTTAATCACTGATTTATATACATATGTAGAAATTAAACAAAATGTTTTATAACGTATAATACTAATTTTCATAAAACAAAAAAAAATTCATCACTAAAAGTTAAAATTTTCATCTAACAACAAACATAATATTATTATTAATTTTATTTCAAAAGTATAATATTAATCTTCATAAATAAAAGACTATTCACTAAAAATTATAATTTTCATCTCAAAAAAAAATTATAATAATTAATTATATTTTTTAAAAGTAGATATAATATTCATAAAATTAAAAAAAATTATACATTAAAAAAATTATAACTTTAATCTAAACAAAAAAATATTATTATTAACTTTATTAAATTAGTGATTATATTTTATTATTGTTATATATATTTTCATATTTTTATAAAATATAATTAATTTAGTAATAATCTACTGATGTATATGCTAATCAACCAATAATAAATATTTGACCTTAATAAAGCTCCTATATATGTATGTTCAAAAAAATAAAGCTCCTATGTATGCATAGCAGCATACGTCGGCAACTTCAACATATTGTTACCTCAATTTTGTTAGAAAATGAAGAACAAGAGTGATAATGCTCAAGAACAAGAGAGAGAGGGAGAGAGAGAGAGAGAGTAAATCAAGAGTAAAAGAGATAGAGTAAAGAAGGATATATTTCCTTAATTCATTTAGTTCATAATGTTACAATATTTAAAGGCTCAGAGATGGGATACAAACAAAGAGATAAATAATAAAGAATGATGCTGCAAGATGAGCTTAAAGGGACAACACCTCAACAGTTCTTTCTTCCTCTCTCCTCTAAATAGATCATGTGACTTTAAGTAATTTAGAACTCCAACTTGTTTCTGATCTTTCCAACGGTCTGGTTGACCTTTGAACACATCTTGGGCGAGTTTGAACTTGCAAGGCTGCATCTCAAGTTTGGTTTCCAAGTCTGGTTCTCAAGTCTGGTGACTTGTTCTCAAGTCTGGTGACTTGTTCTCAAGTCTTGTGACTTGTTCTCAAGTCTGGTGACTTGTGTATGTCAATACTCCCCCTCAAACTTAACCATAAGGTATGGTTGAGCTTGAAACCCATGAAGACATCCCTCATTAAAAAAACTCTTGTGTGAAAAACCCAATGGGACAAAAACACACAAGAGGAAAAAGAGTAGATGCTTCATGGCTTAAGAGGATCATGATCTAGGCAAGTCTATGAGTCCCAATCTTGGATGGATGAACTCACAGACTTTGGTGCTTGCTCCTTTAGTGAAGATATCAGCTAGCTGGTCTTCACTTCTAGTGTAGCAAGGTATAATGATCTTCTGCTCCACAGCTTGTCTAACCTTGTGACAATCCACTTCAATATGCTTTGTCCTCTCATGAAACACTGAGTTTGAAGCTATATGAATGGCTGCTTGGTTATCACAGTGCATTGTAATTGGTGTTGTTGTCTCTATGCCCAAGTCCCTTAGCAAGTTTCTGATCCAAATGAGCTCACTGGTCAGCTTCCTCATTGCTCTGTATTCTGCCTCAGCACTTGAACATGATACCACCTTCTGCTTCTTGCTCTTCCAAGTAACCAGATTGCCTCCTATAAAAGTGCAATAACCAGTAGTAGACCTCCTATCCACTCTATCTCCAGCCCAATCTGCATCACAATATCCTACAATCTCAGTGCTCTTGTTGCAACCCATCCAAACACCTTGACCAGGAGCCTCCCTTAGATATCTCATGATCCTCTCCACCATATTCCAATGGTGAACCTTTGGTGCTTGCATATACTGGCTGACTTGATTCACAGCAAAGCAGATGTCTGGTCTTGTAATGGTGAGATAGATCAGCTTCCCAACCATTCTTCTATAGAGCTTAAAGTCGCCAAAAGGAGTGTCCTCAATCTCCCCCTCACGCAAGACTTTGTAACCCTCTTCAAGTGGTGTCTTAGCTACTCTTGCTACAAGCTTTCCTGCCTCATTTAAAAGATCAAGTGTGTACTTTCTTTGAGATAAGAAAATCCCCTCTTTAGAGCGACATATTTCTATCCCTAGAAAGTACTTTAGCTCACCCAAATCTTTAATATCAAAGCTAGATTTAAGAAAAGCTTTAGTAGAGATGATACCTTCCTTATTGCTTCCTGTGATGATGATATCATCCACATAGATTAGAATCACCACAATTCCTTGCTTGCTTGTGAGGGTGAAGAGAGTATGATCAGCTTCTGATTTTACAAACCCTCTTCCATTGAGAGTTGTACTCAGTTTGTGATACCAGGCTCTTGGTGATTGTTTTAAACCATAGATGGCCTTCTTTAATCTTAGGACATTTCCTGGCTTGACCATGTCTTCCATACCAGGTGGTGGTCTCATGTAAACCTCATCCTCTAGCTCTCCTTGTAGAAAAGCATTCTTAACATCCATCTGCCATAAATCCCATTCCAAGTTCACAGCCAAGGAGAGAACAATCCTTATAGTGTGGAGCTTAGCTACTGGTGCAAAGGTATCCAGATAGTCTTCTCCATAGATTTGAGTGTATCCTCTTGCAACTAGCCTTGTCTTTCTCCTTTCTGGCTTTCCATTTGCCAAGTACTTGATGGTGAAGAGTAGGCGACTGGTGACGCTTTCTTTCCTTTCGGAAGCTCAGTTTCATACCAAGTATCATTTTTGATCATGGCTCCAACTTCATCTCCAACAGACTCTCTCCACTCATCATCCTCCATAGCTTCTTCATAAGTCTTTGGAACATATTCTTGATCCAGGTTGGTGATGAAAGCTATATGCTCTTGAGGATAGCTTGCAAAGGAGCAGGTTGCTTGGATAGGATGAGCCACTGCATTACTGTTGAAGTATACTCTGGTGTCGACCCACTTGGATGGTTTCCTCACTCTAATACTTCTCCTCAATGGTTGAATCTGCTCTTCTACCACTGCTTCTTCCTGTCCTTGATCACCATCATACTGATCTCTACTAGACTGATCAGATTCAGCTCCATCTTGATCATGAACTGATGCTGAATCATCTTCTGGTGTTTCTGGTGTTGATTCATGCTCATCGCCCCCCTCATGATCAGGATGGACTGGCTCAACAATCGGTACTGCTTCTTCATTAGTTACAGCCACTGGTGTTGATGGAGAGGTTCTATGCGCCTCACTGCTCTGAGGCTTACTGATTCCTAAACTTTCCAGGATGATCTTCAGGTTGTTTGCTCTATCAGATGGTCCATGTGAAAGATCCCTAAGGTTTTCCCAGCTCTTCTCATCATAGTACCCCTTTGATTCCACAAACTTGACATCCCTTGAGACCATTACCCTTCTTGAGTTTGGCAGGTAACACTTGTATCCTTTCTGTGTGTGAGAGTATCCTATGAACATAGCTTTGATACTCTTGGGATCAAGCTTGGTCCTTTGCTCACCTGGTAGCAACACATAGCACACACACCCAAACACACGCAAGTGATCAATAGGAGGCTTAGTTTTGTTCAATACCTGAAATGGAGAGACATCTTTGAGGACTCTGGTTGGGATTCTATTGATGAGATAGCATGCAGAAACCACAGCATCTCCCCAAAATCTCTTTGGAACATTGGTGTGAAACATCATGCTTCTTGCAACCTCCATAAGGTGGCGATTCTTTCTCTCAGCCACTCCATTTTGTTGTGGTGTGTATGGACAGCTTGTCTGGTGAATAATTACATGTTTTGCTAAGTGTTGTTTGAAGGCATTGCTAGTGTATTCTCCCCCATTATCCGACCTAAAAATTTTGATCTTGGAATTGAAATGGTTAGTTACATAGTTTTGAAAGTTAATAAAAGCTTCTAAAACTCTATCTTTACTTTGAATCAATGTGAGCCAAGTATATTTTGATTTCTCATCTATGAATGTCACAAAATATCTATGGTTTTCTCTAGAAACACAAGGTGCAGTCCAAACATCAGAGTGAACTAGATCAAAACAATTCTCATACATAGTCATAGATGAAGAAAAAACAGATTTATGATGTTTACCAAGAATACAAGCCTCACAAGTTTCATTTTTAAGAGATAGATTAGGTAACATCAGTTGCAAAGCATGAAAATGAGGGTGGCCTAATCTAGCATGCCATAACACATCATTAGCTAAAACAGAGGCAGAAGTAAATGCATAAGTAGAATCTGATCTAAGCTTGGCATCTTCAAGGAAATACAGCTCTCCCTTGCTCACACCTTTGCCTAGCATCTTACTTGTCTCAATATCCTGAAAGCACACATCATTAGGACTAAAAATAATATTGCAATTTAAATCATTAGTGGCTCTTTTCACAGATAAAAGATTAGAGGTAAATGTAGGCATATAAAAGGCTTGAGATTCTTTATCAAACAGATTCAGATTTCCTACTCCTTTAATTGGAATTCTATCACCATTTGCAATCACAACACTTCCTAGAGCTGGTTTAATATCACTAATTAGTCTAGCATCCCTAATCATGTGATGAGAAGCTCCTGAATCAATGATCATTGGCCTAGCAGTGTGTGGTTCATTGTGAATAGAATTTAAAGCATTAATACTTCGGTTACCAGAATTTGCATTGAGAGCCTTGATCAAGGCCTCAATGTCTGACTTCCTGATGAATGCATCCTCATGAGATGGCTGAGGCATGGCATGAGAGGTGGAGGTACCAGTGTGGGTTGTAGAGACAAAGGCTCTCCCACCATCTCCCATGTGTATGTAGCTTGGTGCTGGATGCTCCTGAGCTCTTGCTTCATGGGCTCTGGCATGGTTGTATTTATTGGCTGAGGCTGGCCTGAGATGAGGATGGAGGATCCAACAGTTGGTTTTGGAGTGTCCTTGCTTCTTGCAATGTTCACAAGTCACTGTTTTGTCTACTCCTCCCCTTGGCTTGAAGTAAGCTTTGTTAGCTGATGCATTTCCCATATTCTCAGCCTTGTGTGCCATAGAAAGACCTCCTTTTCCACCTCCAAAAAGACCATTTGAGCCTATCTCCTTTTTGAAGTTGAGCACACACTTCATCATAGCATGGAAGCTCCTTGTCTCTCAATATATGTTTCACCACATCATTGAAGCTTGGGCTGAGTGTGAGAAGCAGTCCAAAGGTCTTATCTTGCTCACGCCTGGCTTCAAGTGTGTCAGGGTCATTGGTGCTTGACCTTAGCATCTCCAGCTCAGACCACAGCTGACTATACTTCCCAAGGTGCTTGGTGAAGTCTCCTTCTTCTTGTTGTAAGTTGTTGATGGCTCTCTTCACTTCAAAGATTCTGGTGAGATTTGAAGTGTTGCCATATACCTTGTGCAAAGTATCCCACAACTGTTTTGTGGTGGTACAATGTGAGTAAGAATCCATAAGAGGACCATCAAGAGAGCTTTGCAAGGTAGACAGCACCATGAGATCTTCTTGAACCCATTTGCCTTCATCTACCACTACAACCTCCTTACCATCTTCTCCTTGGGTGATTTTCTTTGGAGCTGAACTTGAAGAGACATGCTCCCAAAGACCTCTACCTCCAAGGGCTGTCCTGGCCATCCTAGACCAGGTAATATAGTTTCCTGGTCCCTTGAGTGTGACTGGAATGTGAATTGCTCTGTACTGCTCCATTTTTTTTTCTCAAGAATATTTTGAAATTTCAAACTGGATTTGAGAGAAATTAGTTCTGGAACTGAGAGATCTCAAGCTTAGAAATAAGATAAACTCTCAAGAAATAAGATTAGAGACAGAATAGAGTGAGCACATCCAAGAAATTTGAAGAAAATACTCAAGAACACTCAAGAACTCAGATTTATTATCCACTGGATAAAAAAAAATTTGTAGAGAAATTTGTGAAATAAAATAGAGAATCAAGAGAAATGAAGTAACAGAGTGAGTTTTGCGGAAGTGTTTGAGGTAATCAGGAGCTTAAAGCTCTGATACCATGTTAGAAAATGAAGAACAAGAGTGATAATGCTCAAGAACAAGAGAGAGAGGGAGAGAGAGAGAGAGAGTAAATCAAGAGTAAAAGAGATAGAGTAAAGAAGGATATATTTCCTTAATTCATTTAGTTCACAATGTTACAATATTTAAAGGCTCAGAGATGGGATACAAACAAAGAGATAAATAATAAAGAATGATGCTGCAAGATGAGCTGAAAGGGACAACACCTCAACAGCTCTTTCTTCCTCTCTCCTCTAAATAGATCATGTGACTTTAAGTAATTTAGAACTCCAACTTGTTTCTGATCTTTCCAACGGTCTGGTTGACCTTTGAACACATCTTGGACGAGTTTGAACTTGCAAGGCTGCATCTCAAGTTTGGTTTCCAAGTCTGGTTCTCAAGTCTGGTGACTTGTTCTCAAGTCTTGTGACTTGTTCTCAAGTCTGGTGACTTGTGTATGTCAATAAATTTGGCATTCATAAGTGGCCAATGTACCACGATAACCAGAGAAACTTTCAGGTGCGTTTAAGCGGCTTTCCAAGAGGTGGTGGAGTGTCAAGAGTTCTTGAAAGTGTGCACCATGGCCGTGCATTTCAGCGTAACTTACATTGAAGTTTTCACTTGGGAACTCTATACAAAAATTATTTTACAAATGCAATTACACATTGATAATTGGGTTTCCCCCGGAAGGATAACGTACTATGCAGCACATTTAAGACCTTGATCTGGCTGACATAAGTTGTATAGCTTCAATATCATGCATCACCACAGCCAGTTTAAACAGCTTTCCAAGAAGACAATGATATAGACTCAGTGTTCTTGAAAGTGGGCATGTTGCTACAATATCTTTCTCCTTTCACAGACTCTGGTCGGACAATGTCCTCGAGCTCAGTCATCTCTTCGGGAGTGAGTTTCACAGATAAAGCTCCAATATTCAGATTGAGGTTCTCGATTTTAGTAGTTCCTGGGATTGGGCAAACATCATCTCCCTGGTGGTGAACCCATGCCAGGGCTAGTTGTCCAGGAGTGCATCCTTTCTTCTCAGACATTGCACAAACATTCTCGTAAACAATCTTGTTGTGGTCTACGTTTTCCTGTTGGAATCTTGGTAGAGCCTGTAACAAAAAACATAATTAAGGAAACATACATGGAGTTGATATTATTCCACAGTTCATCTTAGGTGGAATCAATAAAAAAATCACAAAAAAACTATGAACTTTCTTTCGGACAAAAAAAGAAAAAAACACAAAACTATGAACTTGCCTTTCTGAAGTCATTTTGGCCTAGGTTCTCAAGAAGCTTTGGTCCAGATGCAAAGAATCCTCGTCCTAGAGGACTGTAAGCAACAATCCCAATCCCAAGCTCCCTGAAGAAGCCAAAGTGAAGATGATGTTACATGGTTTGATGAATAATATTAATGCACCAAGAAAAGAGGATGGTACCTGCAGGTTGGGATTATATCTTCTTCTACGTCTCTGGACCACAAAGACCATTCTATCTGCACTGCAGTAACTGGATGAACAGCATGTGCCCTTCTGATAGTTGAGGCAGAGGCTTCAGACAAACCAATGTACTTTATCTTACCTTCCTCAACTAGCTTCTTCAGTTCCCCCATCTTAGAATTAACATACAAATAAAGAAATTGTCAAATTCAGCAAAAGGTGAAGCATGTTTATGAATGTAACAACCAAATCTCAGAAGCAACCACAGAAAAGTCTAGTCAAACAAAAAAAATCCTTATGTTAAGGATGATAGATGAGAAAGAAATCTACAAACTACTATCAGTAAAAGATCATTTTACCTGAGATTGGTTTTTAACAAATAAGCTAACAATAGAGCAAGAGCGACCCAACGAGAAATATTTTTTCTCAAAACTATCTTTTTCGACCCTATTAGTTCCAAGATTATCCCAAGCCAAAGGATATGAAGCTCATAACTGAGATCATAAACTCCAGTACCCTTTGAAGTACTGAGCTATATAACTTTCATTCCTACTTATAGTTGAATACTTACAGTAATTTCGATAGGGACACGAGTATCGATCCGATGCTGATAGTATAGATCAATGCAGGCAACATCAAGCCTCTTTAAACTAGCTTCACAAGCAGCTCTAACATAAGCAGGATCTCCCTTTATCTCTGTATTTCCCTCTCCATAGGTGAATCCAAACTTGGTCGCAAGATCCACTTTCTCCCTCACCCCATCCTTGAGAGCCTAACAGAACCAATAAGTGCAACAAAAAGTCAAATCTCTAGAAAGTCAACCATCTCAGTTAGCGGAAATAAATCAAAGTAAACATGATCAAAACGCACCTTGGCTAGGATCAACTCATTGGTCTCGGGACCGTAGATGTCGGAGGTGTCAAGGAAAGTGACGCCGGAGTTTATTGCGTGGTGGAGTAGAGCGATGGCGTCGGTTTCCCGTTTGGGATCACCGTGGAAGGAGGAGAGGCCCAGGCAGCCAAGGCCTTGAGCTGATACCTCGAAACCTTGGCTTCCAAGCTTCATCCTCTTCACAACGCAAGCTTCCGCCATGGATGTCGATCACACACATTTTTCAATCTCTCTTTGGACTCTTTTGTAGAGTTTTGAACAGAGTGGAGAGGTCGTTGGAGTTGGTGAATGCTAATAATGAGGGAAAACTATTATTTTTATTATAAGGATAATATGAAAATACAACTTTTTATTCGTTTCACAATTTTTGAGCATTTTAAATATAAATATTGAGGTTTTATTTTTTTACAGTTGCACTAGAAGTTTAATTATTAATAAGTTCGATTATAAAGTTTGGATAATGTTATTTCGTTTTTGAAATTTAAATAATATCATATGTTTATAAACTTGTTAGTTGACAGTTTTAAAATTTTCAAAATACATCTTTTATTCATTTTTCAAAACTATTTTCTTATATAATAAAACACTGTTATGGTAATCCCCATGTTAAATTAATATTTTAATATTTAATCTAATAAAAGTAATGTATGAGATCCAGTTTGAAACTCATATAAATACTCATAGAGTTAAGTTTGGTTTCAGTTCGGTTTCATTCAGTTCTTGGTTGGGTCATTTCCGGTTAGGATTTCCAGGTTGAGGTAAAAAGCCTAGGACTAATCTGAATGGTAATAATAAGAAACTAGGCCTGGGCATTTTACCCGGACCCGTAGACCCGACCTGAAACCGACCCGAAAAAACCCGGTTTAGGTAGGAACCGATCCGATTAAATTATACTATCGGATCTTGTTGCAGAGGACCCGCGGGTCTTAGACCCGACCCGACCTAAATCCGAAACCCGATGGGTACCTGAATTAATAATGTAAATTAAATAAAATGCATCAAGGAGGAATCGAAGACGGGTTATTTGTCTAGAGAATATGGGGGTCAACCACTAGGAGACAACGAATAGTTGTTGTATCTCGCATAGTTTAATATATACACATTTTAATATAATAAAAATACAAATTTTGAATAAAATTTTGAATATTTTCGGATATATAAATATTTTTAGATCTTTTTTTTGTATTTTTAGGTCTTTTTTAGATTGAACCCGAACCAAACCCGACCAGAAACCGAACCGAATCCGAACCGATAAATTCTAATTAGCTGAATGGGTCTAACTATCTAAGACCCGACCCGACCCGGATCCGGCACGACCCGAACCGACCCGGAACCGAAAATTTGAAATTACCCTATCGGGTCCTAAACTCTTAGACCCGAAAGACCCGAATCCGAAAAGACACGACCCGAATTCGACCCGAATGCCCAGGCCTATAAGAAACCTCAAGTAGAATGTTTCAAAGTTTTGTAGATATCTTGGCGAACTCCTGAATCATCATATGCACATTTTATTCTTAAAAGGTGTAAACCCTGAGAAACTAAAGACGGGTCATGCATAGGTGGAACTCACTAAGATGCAACATCACACCACAACTTTTACATATTGTCACCTCAACTTGTCTATCATAAGTTACACCACATCGACGCCAATCTACCACCACAGCCCGAGAAACTTTCAGGTGGGGTTTAAGCGGCTTTCCAAGAAGACAATGGTGGAGTGTCTGAGTTCTTAAAGTTGGGCACCATGTTACTGAATCTTTCTCCTTTCACAGACTCTGGGTGACCAATGCTCTCCAGCTCAGACATCTCTTCGGGAGTGAGTTTCACTGATAAAGCTCCAATGTTCTGGTTGAGGTTCTCGATCTTAGTAGTTCCTGGGATGGGGCAAACATCGTCTCCCTGGTGGTGAAGCCATGCGAGGGCTAGTTGTGCAGGAGTGCATCCTTTCTTCTCCGACATTGCACAAACTTTCTCGTAGAGAATCTTGTTGTGGACTAAGTTTTCCGGTTGGAATCGTGGTAGAGTCTGCAACAAGAAACAGAATTTGAGCAGATAAACAGTGAGTCTGTTTTGATTTGATTACCTAGAGTGTATATAAGGTTCATTAGTCAAACAAGGCATACAAAGCCTATGTACTTGCCTTCCTGTAGTCATTGTTCTCTATGTTCTCAAGAAGCTTTGGTCCAGCAGCGAAAAAGCCTCGTCCTAGAGGACTGTAAGCAACTATCCCAATCCCAAGTTCCCTGGAGTATGAAAGAGAAGCCGTTACATGATTTGATGGATAGTGCAATAAGAAAAGATGACAAAATCTGAATACCTGCAGGTGGGGATGACTTCTTCTTCCGCATCTCTTGTCCACAAGGACCATTCTAACTGCACTGCAGTAATTGGGTGAACAGAATGCGCTCTTCTGATAGTTGAGGCAGAGGCTTCAGACAAACCAATGTACTTTATCTTACCCTCTTCAACTAGCTTCTTCATTTCCCCCATCTTGAAATTAAAAAAAGACAAAATAAACTGTTAAGTTCAGCAAAAGGTGCCTGCTTTCGATAAAGCTGAGGCTAATTGACTCACTCAAATATCATTTCACCACACATTGTTTCAAGTAGAATCTGCAAGAGGAAGGGCTTACAGTGATTTCGATAGGGACACGAGCATCAATCCGATGCTGGTAATAAAGATCAATGCAATCAACATCAAGGCGCTTCAAACTCGCCTCACAAGCAGCTCTAACATAGAAAGGATCTCCCTTTATCTCTCTCTTCCCCTCTCCGTAAATGATCCCAAATTTGGAAGCGAGCTCCACTCTCTCCCTCACCCCATCCTTCAGAGCCTGACACAATCCAACATAAGCTCAAAGAACCAGAAAACAAAACCCAAAACCTATAAAGATTGTTCCTTTCTCAGAAACCCAACTCTAATTGGCGAAAACCAAGCAGAGATTGATCAAACCGAACCTTGGCGAGGAGCAACTCGTTGGTCTGAGGACCGTAGCTGTCGGCGGTGTCAAGGAAAGTTACGCCGGAGTCGATAGCGTGGTGAAGAAGAGCGATGGGATCAGTTTTGGGGGCGGGAACACCGAAGAAGGCGGAGAGGCTCATGCAGCCAAGGCCTTGCGCCGATACTTCGAGGCCTTGGCTTCCCAGCTTCATCCTCCTCACTCCATAATCTGACATGGTTTCTGCTGTTCTGTTTATACTTTTCTCTTTGCCACCACGACTCTCACTCTCTCTTGTAAATTGAGTGTGGATTATCGCAATTGGATTGGTGGTCTCTCTCTACGAAATGAATAAAAATTATTTTCTTTTAAATAAAGTGGATTTTTATATAAAAAATATATCCTTCAATAATATTAATGTAGTTTTTAATCAAAATTAAGTAGAGAAAAATTCTCAAAATCATATCTATTAACGTGCAGTTTTTTTTTTAATTCAAAATTACGCATGGGCATTTTATGCACAATCAAATTCTAAACTGGAATCGAAAAGAACCGACATGGATCTGAAAAAAAACCAACCGAATAGATCCAATACAATAAGAACTGATTGATACCCGACCTAAAAATATGAATATCAAAAACTATGATTACATATGTTCTATTTTCTATATTTTAGTTTTTGATTTAGTTAAAATATCTTTTTGTTACCATTTTACTATTATTTAATAGCATTTTCAAGTAATATGAAATTTTAACTGTCAGATTTAGATTTTGAAAATATTTAATTTCAACTATTAATAGTTTACTTTTGGTTATTTTGTAAATTTTTAGATAAATATGATGAATTTTGGCTAAATTCTTATAGAATTTGGATACTTCAGGTCTTTTTTCCATCGTAAATACCTGAATCCGACCCGGATTCGCTACGGACCTGAAAGTTACATATATTTTGCATGTATTTTAATTATAGGTCTGAACCAACCCGGATCCGAGAGGAGCCAATCCAAACACGAACCAAAATTTTCCAAGTACTTAGTTGGGTCCAAATCTCTAGGACCCAAAAGAAAACCCAAAAGATCCGGATCCGAAAAGAACCAAGCCAAACCTAGAAATGTCAAAGTGGACCACAACCTGCAATAGGTCGGCCCGCACATACCAAAATAAATTTGAGTCTGCATTGGGTTGGACTAATTGGACGTGAGTTGGCTCATTTAACATTTCTAAAATTAAGAGGTTGATGCAATAGAAATATTATGAATAACCTGAACAAAAATATTTTCTTATATATTTTATTATCTATAAAATAATAATTTGAGCCATTTAAAATACAAATAAAGAGAAAAATAGAAAAAAAAAACAAGAACAAACAACACATCAAACAAAATCACATTTCATATCTATACAACATAAATTAGATTTTATGTTTTTTTTTATAAACTTTAGAAGCCAATTATTACATCAAATACAATGAATTGAATTGTAATCAACTATCTCAACACTTTAACATTCATTTATTTTGTAGGCTATTGAGTGATCTTTGCCTTTTGTATCTTAGTTTATTATATATTCGCTATTCTCAACTATGTTAACTCCTTGCCACAAGTGTTAGATAATTATTAAAAAATAACTTACTATATGCAAATAATTTAAATGATAAGAGTAGTGTAAAATTAATTTGTTTATGCTCTCGTTTGTCTATGATTCTTTTATTGTTTCTTTTTGAAAATGAACATTTTCACTCTAATGCATATCATTTACTAAAAAAAATCCATGATTTTTTTATAGGGTACATTCATTCTGTAACATTCAAACAGCATGAAAACTACATAACATATTTTAAATATTACGAGTGGAGACCCGTAGATTAGCCCGCAGAACCAATTAGCTATGCGGGACGGGCTTGGATATATATATACAAATTGTAACCCACAATGGACCAATCTGTGTGGTCTGTAAGAAAGTTGAACTTGGTACGGATTGGACTACGTGGACATGGGTTCATCCGTCTGACATTTCTACCAAAACCAGACCCGAACGCCCATGTTTAACCAAAAACACACAGACAAGAAAGAAAATGACCAAATAGATTTCATTAAAAAGGTAAAATACGCTTATACATGTATTCTGTAAATATAAATAAATAATAAAAATAAATAATTTTTTTTTTGAAAAAATACATTTTTCAATTCAAATTTTCTTTTTCTTTTTAAATTCTTTTCTTTGAAATCCCGAAATTATTTTTTGAAATTATTTTTGAAAGTATTTTTAAAATTTTTATTTTACATTTAAAATATTAATTATTATTATTTAAATTCTAAAATTCGCATTTTAAACATTCAGACTGAAATTTACATGTTTCTTAAACCTTGAACTGTTTTTACTAACACTTCTAACCTTCAAATTAACAATTTCCCATATCAAACCTTGGAATTTTTTTTTCCAGCCAAAATATGGAGACATGGAAGTATGAAGTGTCAATAAGTGATGGTTGCACAAAATGACTAGATATATAGCGATGGTATGTAATATATTTTAAAAAAATATTTATAATTTATTCCCAGTTAAAGTTCTTCAAGTAAATAAAAATTAAAATTTACCAAAACTATATTATAAAGTTAAAACTTTAAAGTTTTAATCTTTTGGAAATTTAACAAGAAAACCAAAAAATGGAAATTTTAACTTTGGAAGAAAAAGATGTCATGTTATAAAATTATAAAAAGAGAAAAATAGATATATAAATATATATTTAAATTCAAAATCATATCAAAAATATATAACTGGATTTGTAAATATAGTAAACACAAATTGTGATATTGTAACATTTTTCTCGATGTCAAAGGATATTCAATCAAAGAATTAGCACGTACTTCTCAATTATAACCAATATACTTTATTTTTGTTGATTCTAATTCTCGGCTTGATCCTTTGTCAACCATTAAAAGGTTATACTATAAGATTTTGTTTTTAATATATTTACAAATCCTGCTATATATTTTTGATATGATTTTAAATTTTAATTATGTTTATATATATATATAATTTTATAACATAACATCTTTTCTTCCAAAGATTAAATTTTTTAATTTTTTGTTTGAATTTCCAAAGATTAAAATTAAAATTTTCTAACTTTATAAATATGGTGTTGGTAAAATTTAATTTTTAGTTTTATTATTTTAACTGAAAAAAGATATAAAATTATTTATTGTACATGTCATCCTTATTTATCTAGTATTTTCGCCCAATCATCTCTTTTTGACACTTGATACTTTTATGTCATCAAAATTTTGGCAGGAAAAAAATTTATGGTTTGATATGTTAAAATTTTTACTTTGAAGGTAAGAAGTGTTAATGAAAAAAATTCAAAGTTAAAGTTCGTGTATGTGTGAGTTTGAAGGTTTAAAATGTGATTTTCTAAATTTTAAACTCCACCTCCCAAAACTCCATTCTTTGAATGTTACTATCATTAGGGGCATAAGTGTCTTTTATCTTTTTAATAAAATTTATTTTGGTCATTTTGACCTTTTTATGCCAAATTTGTTATGATTTTAAATGTTACTATCACATGCGTCTATAAATATCTTAATAACAAAATATTCAAATAAATATTATAGTCTCGCAATGGTGATCAAAATTTTTAGTGGTTATTTATTTTTATCAACAAATATATGTAAAATGTAACAAATAATATATTATAAAATATTTTTAATTAGAGTATGGATAAAATGTATAATATATTATGGTCGTTAAGTAATTTATAAATTTTATTTGCAGAATTTTTTTTAATATTTCAGTTTGTTGTATAGGTTAAAAAGGTATAAGAGAATCGATTTAAATACTTATATCACTAAAGTGTATTTATTTTTTTGGTTAACATCACGAAAGACTCCAGATTTGATCATGTTTTAGCTGAAATAGCAGAAAGATGAATGATATATCAGAAAGTGATTCACGATATCGTGCGAATGAGGCCAAAACACGAAAAGCTCATCTGGTGATTGCATGGTCACTAACAAAGATTTCCAGCTTCCAAAAAATTAATGCACTGCCCGTCGCACAGGATGAGGCCCATAGATTGAGTGAGCGGACATGAGAGGTTCATTAATTGTAGGTGGATGGGGCGTTACGAATAGTGTTAGATCCAAATTTAAACGAGAGAGTAATCATGTGTAGGTTCACACTAACATTGATGACAACATTGGGGCGCAATGAAAACGTTGTATTATGTGGTGACTGTAATATCTTGGTTTATGGTATATGTTGAAATGTATGTACTTATCTTCCGGATCATACCTTCCAAAAGATTTTCAAAGTTAAACGTATTGAGCTGAAATAATAGAACGATGAGTGACTTATCAGAAAATAATTCACGATATTGTACGAATGACGACAGAGAACATAAAATATTCTAAAAGATTTATGCACAGCCTATAGTGCAAGATGAGATTTATTAACCGAGTACGCCGTAGGAGGCTTGGACGGTTGGAACACTACAAAAATATTTTTTTTTGTAAACAAAACAAAACATTTTTGTAGTTACATGTGAGCATTGTTTGATACACAAACAGTGCTGTTTGTAAACAAAAATGTTTGCTCGGTAGATAAATGCTGTGGTTGAAGCACTGTTTGATACATAAAATCAAATGTGGGAGCCTTAAGACGACAAAGCAAGACCTGAGCTAAAAAGCCACATGTGGTGTGGTGGTATGGTGTTGACATGATGGCAGAATAAGATTTACATGAGGAATTCTGATAAGAGTTTTCAATATATTTTATATTTTTATGTTTGGTTGAATTGTTTTTAATGGTTATTGTTTTGAGAAAATTAAATTTCTTAATACTTTTGTTTTTATCTATAACATACATTTTGAGCCCAAAAAAAACAATCTATAATACACATAATAAACCAGAAGGAGTACTTGGCAGTAATAATACCTACTACAGTATAACTTATACGATAATTTACCCTGTTTAAACAATTTTATGTTGCAAATACTCCGTGTTTGCTATACACAAAAATGGTTCATGGTAAATTTTCTGTTCAATTCATTCCCCATCAAAATTGGAATAGAAATTTTTTCTTCGTAAATTTTTTCATCCTCGAAAAAATGAGAGAAATAGAGTAGAACCCATGTGTCACTATTTTGACAAAAAAAAATCAACATGATTCATATAAAAATTGAAGAAAAGAATGTCACCAATATTTATTCTGTTTGTTATCGTCACCAATTGAAATCATTATTTTTTTAATGTTTCTCAAATCTCCATATATTTACCTAAATAAAATGACCTTTTCAAAAATAAAATATATTAAAAATTAAAAACCAAGTAAAATAAAATTGAATTTTAAATAAAATGAATTTAAAATAAATAACGTAGTTATTTTTATACGAAATAAAAATAGTATTTTCCAAAGTCAAAAGGCTTAAATTTTTATTGAACATGGAGCATATAGGCTAGCGACTCTGAAGGAGTTCCCAAATCAACCAAAGCCAAGAGTGGATGAGTTTTCCTGAAACTTAATCATCTAGAGATTTGTGTTTTCATCTCTAGGTGATTGTTAGTTAGGCCTAGTGATTGCATCTCTTTTTGATTGTATTGATCTGAGTCTTAATTAGTCTCCGATAATGTTACTCCTGAAAGAAACCGTTGCCGATATATCCTAGGCTAGCGCCTGACCTAGATGCGTTTTTAGATATTTCATATCCCGCTTGATCTATATGCAATACAATCCTTTTTGTGGTGCACTGAATCGTGTACCTCTATAATGTGGATATCAAGCTTAAGCCCAAATTTAAACACAATAATAATCCATAACTAAAGTTACGCTGGTTTCATTTAAATATTTGTTAGTTGCTATTTAAGAAATTATATACGAAGGCTAAAACTTTAAGAAAATGAATGTCTGGACAAATTTTCGTCTACATGCATGCACTTCCCAACAACAATTTTGATTGAGTTAAGGTAGAATAATCTATATTATTTTAATTTATTTAATCATACTATATATTTCTATTACATTGAAATGGTTATGTTTTGAAATCACAGAAAATTCGGGGTTGTGTTTATTATTTATAAATTGAATACTATAAATTTTAAAATATATTATCTATTTTTTTGTTCAAAAAATATATTATCTAAAACTAGTTATGATTTTGCGTGTTACATTCACAAGCGTCAGTAAATGTTTTCAAAAATAAAAATTGTTAAAAAAGTATTATTATATTATCGCAATGGTGACCAAATTTTTTAGTGATTATTATATTTTTTTTATCAACAAATATATCTAAAATGTAACAATATTTTAAATTATGAGTATGGGTAAAACGTATAGTATATTTATAGTAGTTAAGTAATTTATAAACTATATTTTCAAAAATATGCTCTGCCTTCAGTAGATAAATGTTCTGGTTCAGCCACTGTTATAAATAAAATCAAATGTGGGAGCCTTAGAAACGACCAAGAAAGACATGGAGCTAAAAAGCCACATGTGGTGGCATGGTGCTATAATGGCGATGGCAGAATAAGATTTACATGAGGAATTTTGAGAAAAGTAAATGGGAAATGAACACAATCGATGCTGAATTCTCAGGAATGGGAGCATGCTTGTGTCGTTGATGACGTATTATACTAAGAAATTCTGAGAACAGCTTTGTCTTCTTCTATCATTTTCTTTTTCTAGGTTTAATCTCTTTGAAATCCTTAACACTTATCTGTTTAATGTTCTCTTAATGATAATGAGTCGCATGTCAAAGAGTTGTACGGTTTAAAGAAGGAGACGAGATCTTGAGTGTAATGAAAGATATCTACAACACATAGTCTCCATATATATATATAAGACTCCACGGAGCCATTATTCAGGCTTTTCACAAAAATCTTACAGACAGTTTAAGATAAAAGTGCACGGATCGTTACCATACAGACACACTTATACATAACATACATTCCATTTTTTGCCAGAGAGTGTATTTGAAACTTCTTCAGTTTCTGAAACTGGAGTTTGGTGTAACCAGTGAACTAAGAACCGGGACCAGCTTAAGAGGTACTTTCTTGACGACCGTAAGAGTACCAGCTTCTTCTATATCGATGTCTCTCTCCGTCATCCCATCAGGCAACTTCCAGTCAAAGAAGTAAAGTAAGTTCAAGAGTCCCAATTCAACAGTAGCCATCCCCATTGTTATCCCGGGACACATCCTTCGACCAGATCCAAACGGTAAAAATTCAAAACTCTGTCCTCTATAACCCACAGGATTATCTATAAACCTCTCCGGATTAAACTCTTCCGGGTTTGTCCAAAGTTTGGGATCTCGAGCTATCGCCCATGCATTGACCAAGATCCGTCTCTTAGGAGGAATATCATAGCCTTGAACCTTGATGTGAGTCATAGTTTCCCTTGGAAGCAGAAGTGGAAGTGCTGGGTGCAACCTGAATGTTTCCATGATCACGAGGTACAAGTAAGGAACCTTGCCGATATCTTCTTCGGTGACTCTCTCCTTACTGTTTCCAAGGCGGTCACGGATCTCGCCTTGAACTTTCTTCATCACTTCCATGTTTCTAGCGAGTTCCGTCATTGTCCATATCATGGTGACGGCCCCTGTGTCTATCCCACCAAGAAATATATTCTACCAATAAAGGAAATTAAAACGTTAGATTAAATTTGAATACTAATGTGTTTAAAGAACTCTTAAGATTTACCGTGAGAACCCCCTTCATATGATCTATTGTAAGCTTTAAGGAATCATCTTTTTCTTGTTTATGGATCACATGCAACATTGAAACTATAATGTCATCGTGATATTTTGAAGATCTTTCAGGACTCAAATGATCATCGATCATATGTTGAAACATGGCATCGAGCTTGAAGAAAACATTTTTGAGCCTCTTGTGTTGTCCCGACAGCAAGTCAACAAGCCATCCAACTCCCGCATAGGGGAATGTTGTGATAATGATGTATATTGTTTAGATAATCATGTAAATATTAGAGATAAACTCTAATATAGTCGGTTTAGGAGATATGTAACATGTATATATATTGAGCGTTAAGCTCACGATAAATCACACACAAATATTCAGTATTCTCTTGAGTTTAACATGGTATCAGAGCAATAGATCCAATACAAAAACGATCTTTGCTTGTTGGTTTAATTAAAATTCTTGTTCTTCATTCACGAAGAAGACATGGGAGATGATAAATCGCTTACTACCGGCGTGTCCGGAGAGAAAGGTGCAAGGTCACCTTATTCGTTGTTTTCATCAGATAATCCTGGAGCTTTGATCACTTCCGTTCAGCTAAAAGGTGAAAATTATAATGAATGGTCAACGGAGATGATGAATGCTCTACAAGCCAAAAGAAAGGCTGGTTTCATTGATGGTACATTGAAGAAACCATCTGAGGGACACGCGGATTTGGAGTCTTGGCTCAGCGTCAACTCAATGATAGTAGGATGGTTGAGGACATCAATCGAGCCGAAAGTTCGATCTACTGTTACTTTTATTACAGATGCACATAAGCTTTGGGAGCATCTTAAAGAGCGGTTCTCGGTAGGGAACAAAGTACGAGTACATCAGTTGATGGCAAAGCTTGCTTCGTGTAGGCAGGAAGGACAAGCGGTGATCGATTATTACGGTCGACTTGCAAAGATGTGGGAAGAGTTGCAGACATATCGACCACCACCGGCTTGTTCTTGTGATGCAGCGTCTCTTTACGAGAAAGAGAGGGAAGATGAGCGAGTTCATCAGTTCGTTATGGGACTGGATGAATCACGTTTTGGTCATGTTGTTACAGCTATAATAGAAGCTGATGTTCTACCAGACCTTGGAAAGGTGTACAACAAGATAATCCGTGAAGAAGATCGTTTGAACTCAGCTAAGATACGAGAACAGCAGCAGGAGGCAGTTGGTTTCGTGTCTCGGCGGGAGAGCAATAGTGGTGACTTGGGAGGAGGACATGATGCTTCACCGACGTCACAAAACAGAGGAAAGGATCGAAACTGCTCAAATTGTGGACGAACCGGTCACGATAAGAGTACTTGTTGGCAGTTGATCGGCTATCCTGAGTGGTTTACAGAGAGAGGAGGACGTGGAACCCGTGGTACTAGTAGAGGAGGAGGTCGCGGTGGAGCCGGCAGAGGGAGAGGTCAGTCAAATGTAGCATTTGCTACGAGCGCCAATCCTGGAGCTCCTATACCAGAGCTCACCGCGGAACAATGGAGAGCAATCACACAAATTCTACAAGAAAAGTCAAGTGGTGCTTCAGATAAGATGTCTGGTAAGGATATGGGAGATGTGATTCTTGATACAGGGGCATCGCATCATATGACTGGTGACATCAATCTACTTATTGATTTAGAAGATATATCTTCGTGTAAGATTGGGTTTGCAGATGGGAGTACTACCGTAGCAAAGAAGAAAGGCGTATTGCCTTTGTCTGATCGTATTTCTTTATATGATGTGTTATACGTGCCGGATTTGAACTGTTCTTTGATTTCAGTTTCGAAGCTCCTCAGACATTCAAATTGTTTTGCGTTCTTCACCGATACATTGTGTGTTTTGCAGGACCGGTGTTCGAGGACGCTGATTGGAGCAGGTGAGGAACGTGATGGGGTGTACTATTTTACGGATGTTAAAACTGCTCGATGCAACAAGGTTGAGAAGCTTGAGGATTCAGTCTTGTGGCATCAGCGATTGGGACATCCAGGGTTTTCAGTTTTATCTTCGTTATCTGTGTTTTCTGGTGTTAAAGATTCTGCGAGTTTAGATTCATGCGAGGTCTGTTTTAAGGCTAAGCAAACAAGAGATTTGTTTTCTGCGAGTTCTAATAAAACTAAAGTATGTTTTGAGTTGATTCATATTGATGTCTGGGGGCCATATCGTGTTAAATCCTCAAACGGAGCTTCTTATTTCTTGACTATTGTGGACGATTACTCACGTACTGTCTGGACATATTTGCTTCTCGAAAAATCAGAGGTAAATGAAGTGGTTCAGAATTTCTATGCTTATGCAGAAACACAGTTTGGGAAACGTATCAAGAAGGTGCAAAGTGATAACGGCACAGAGTTTCTACGACTGTCTTCATTCTTCAAATCAAAAGGGATTATTCATCAAACGTCCTGTGTTGGGACGCCGCAACAGAACGGTAGAGTTGAAAGAAAGCATCGTCACCTGTTGAACGTCGCAAGATCCTTGATGTTTCAGGCAAAGATGCCGATCAAGTTTTGGGGGGAGGCTGTTCTTACAGCAGCTCATGTCATCAATCTGACACCAACCAGAGTGCTTAATGGAAAGTGTCCACATGAGATGTTGTTCGGGTCGACTCCATCTTACTCAAAGTTACGGGTGTTTGGTTCTTTGTGCTTTGCACATAAACAATTGCGCGACAAGAACAAGTTTGTTCCTCGTAGTCGAAGATGCGTGTTTGTTGGTTACCCTTTCGGGAAGAAAGGTTGGAAATTATATGATCTGGAAACGTGTGAGTTTTTTGTGTCGCGTGATGTTGTCTTCAGAGAAGAAGAGTTTCCTTTTTCTAAAATCGTTGAAGAGAAGTCTCCTCTTGCTTCTTTGGAGATATTTGGTGATGAGCTCGTATCAAACGAAGTTGAGGTTATCAACGGCAGGGGGAGTATTAGTGAACAGCCAGAGTCTTCAACAGAAATTTTGGCCTCTCAGGACCCTGCAATTATCGAAGTTGGACCGGAAGTTCCAAGTGTTGTGGAAACAGAAACAAGTGGGATTCCGCAAGAAGGTTTATCAAGTGTTGTAACCGAAACAGAGAATGCTTTGGGCAGAGGACAACGGGTTAAGAAGCCTTCGGTGAAACTAAATGATTATGTTACCTACAAGGCAGTGTGCGACAATAGTACCCCTCACGTTCTCACCGGTCAATCATTCAGCGTTTTCTTCGATCCGGTCTCAGGTAACACTCTCATCCCACTTACTGAATATGTTTCAGATAAAAACTTCTCTGGTGGGCACAAAGCGTTTCTTGCAGCTGTTTGTGCTGACAGCGAGCCTAAGAATTTTAAAGAGGCGATGCGTGATAAGAGGTGGACAAAAGCGGTCTACACAGAAGTTGATGCACTTGAGGTTGCGAAAACTTGGAGTGTAGTTGATTTACCGCCAGGGCGAGTAGCTTTGGGAACAATGTGGGTGTTTAAGATAAAGTATAACGCCGATGGAACAGTAGAACGTTTTAAGGCAAGACTAGTTGTGCTCGGAAATCGTCAGAAAGCTGGTTGTGACTATGATGAAACTTTTGCTCCAGTTGCGAAGATGACTACGGTTCGGAGTCTCTTGAAGATAGTAGCTACTCAGAACTGGGAAGTGCACCAGATGGACGTGCATAACGCGTTCTTACATGGTGATTTGGATGAAGAAGTGTATATCAAGCTTCCGCAAGGTGTTAACAATTCAGATCCAAATAAGGTGTGTCGATTACATAAATCTCTCTATGGATTAAAGCAGGCTCCTAGATGCTGGTTTGAGAAACTGACAAAGGCACTAGTTAGAGCAGGTTTCGTTCAGTCTCTGTCCGACTATTCCTTGTTCATATACTCACGAGGAAACGTTGAAATTCGGGTATTAATTTATGTGGATGATCTTATTATATGTGGAAACGATGGAGAGGCAATTAAGAAGTTTAAGGCATATCTTGGTGAATGTTTTCATATGAAAGATTTAGGAAGACTTAAGTACTTCCTTGGGATCGAGATTGCTCGAAATAAAGAAGGATTTGTGTTGAGTCAAAGAAAGTATGCTTTGGATATAGTCAAGGAAACCGGTCTGGTCGATGCAAAGACTGCTGCAACTCCGATGGAACAGAACCATCATTTAGCTACTGATGACAGTCCTTTCTCGAGGGATCCAGCACGTTACAGACGGCTTGTAGGGAGACTGATTTATCTTACTAATACAAGACCGGACATATCCTACTCAGTGCACATATTGTCACAATTTATGCAAAAACCGCGAGAAGGGCATATGGACGCAGCATTGCGGGTTGTACGGTTTCTGAAAGGGACAGTCGGGCAGGGTATACTGCTCAAGTCTGAAACTGACTTACAGGTTTCTATTTACTGTGATGCAGATTGGGCAGCTTGCCCGTTGACTAGAAGGTCCTTGACCGCATACATCGCCATGATAGGAGGTTCTCCAGTGTCTTGGAAAACAAAGAAACAAAAGGTGGTGTCGCACTCGTCGGCTGAAGCAGAGTACCGTGCCATGTCTATAGCTACTCGTGAAGTACAATGGCTACGACAACTTTTACGCGATTTGGGGTTTGCGCCAAATAAACCAGCTCGGCTATTCTGTGACAGTAAGTCTGCAATCTACATAGCTACTAATCCAGTCTTCCATGAACGCACTAAACATGTTGAGATAGATTGCCATCGAGTTCGAGATGCTCTGAAGTCAGGGGTTATTACTGCATCTTATATTGGGACGAAGGAGCAACTGGCCGACGTGCTAACAAAGGCCTTAGGGAAGTTCCAGTTTAATCATCTCATGTCCAAGTTGGGCATTTGTAGTACGCATACTCCAACTTGAGGGGGAGTGTTGTGATAATGATGTATATTGTTTAGATAATCATGTAAATATTAGAGATAAACTCTAATATAGTCGGTTTAGGAGATATGTAACATGTATATATATTGAGCGTTAAGCTCACGATAAATCACACACAAATATTCAGTATTCTCTTGAGTTTAACAGGGAAGAAATCAGAGCAAGTGAAACTAGCTAGGGCAGTCTCGGCTTCGAACACGAGCTCATCTATCTTTTCTTGATCCACAAACTTGCTCTCGTGGAAACTATGTCCAAAAGCAAGTTTAAAGAAAATACTCGCGGTAAGCCAGTAAAGGGTTTTGCTCAAATCGACTGTAGATCGATCAACGGTGGATTCGGACAGTTTCTTGGCCATGAAGTTACACTCTTCCTCTCTGATATATCTTGAAGACTGAACCTTTTTCAAAGAGAAAAGCTCGCGCACCAAAAACTTACGCCGCTCTTTCCACTCTTCACTGTATTGCGAAAACCCGATATCTTTAAAACCCCGAGAGATTAGCCTCGGTCCGGCAAGATTAGGCCTCGTGCAACAGTCTAGGTCATGAGTTCTGAGCACTTCTTCAGCTGCTTCTTTTGATGAGACTACCGTTATAGGGGCCATACCTAAGTGAACAAGCATGACATGTCCCGTTCTTTGAGCTAGGCGTTGAAGTGACCTGTGAGGCAACTCTCCAACTTGGTGTAAGTTTCCGATGATCGGTAACTGTGGAGGGCTTGGAGGAAGATTCCATTTATAGCGTTTCATCTTCTTTCCAACAAAGATTAAGGAAGCAATGGCGATGAGGAAAAGACAGAGCAAAGAGATTGCCATTTTTCTTTGTTTCGAGGCTTACTGAGAAAATGAAATTGATAAATGCTCTTAAGTACTTTAATAGTTCCAAGAGGCAAGAAGAAAACAAAAGTTGACTGGAGTCCCCTCAGATGTGCTTCAAACTCATCTCAAAGTACAGTGAAACTTAGTGTTCAAATAATGTATTTTTTTCTCGTTTCAAAATACTTCGGATAGTGCACAAGCTTACTGAGAAAATGAAATTGATAAATGCTCTTAAGTACTTTAATAGTTCCAAGAGGCAAGAAGAAAACAAAAGTTGACTGGAGTCCCCTCAGATGTGCTTCAAACTCATCTCAAAGTACAGTGAAACTTAGTGTTCAAATAATGTATTTTTTTCTCGTTTCAAAATACTTCGGATAGTGCACAATAATTAAGAAATTTTTTTTTTTGAAATGATTAAAATATAAATTAAAATTTATTTTAACTAATTACAAAATTGAATACAAAATATCATTGGTCACACAATTTTTGATAAAGTTAAAAGTTACGTTAAAATAGAAAATCATTATTTTGAAACATAAAAAACTTTCTTAAATGTTCTAGCACGCAGTGCAAGGAAACAACCGTCGTTTGTCGTTCATATGGATGCAGAGTTACCGGGATGGTTCGCAGAGTCTATATGAGTCTGTTTTGTTGCTGACAAAAAAAAAAAAAAAAAAAAAAAACTTTCTTAAATATCATTTATTTTAAAACATAATGAGTATATTATAACGGTGAATAGTGTTTTATTCTTGAAAGCATAGACACTCTGACATAGTTGAAGCCCCCAATGTATACGTGCAGCACAACAACATCAACATATTATTACCTATCTAGTATTGGAGTGGGTGCACATTATTAATTTATTGCAACTTCAACTTCAACATCAATGTATTATTAGAGGAGCTCCAACATTACTCGGTTATTTACTCCAAAACTAAAAAAATAAAAAAATACTAAATAGAGTGATGAACAAAAAACAAAAATATTATTATATTATTTTTTATTTATTATTTTATTTTTATTATATTTTTTTAGTTGGAATAAAATATAAAATAGGATTAGAGATACCTTAGTTACCTCTCTCGTATTGGAGTGGTCACAGACCATTTTGAAAGATCAATGGCCGAGCCAGAATTCTTTTTTTTAACATGGGTCAAAATTTTAATGTTTATCACTTGCCAAAATATTTACTCCGTTCAATGTATTAACATAGTGAATAACTTAATTTTGATACAAATAATTTATTAATGAAAGCATAGACACTGTGAGATTGTTGAAGCCCCTATACATAGGTGCAACACAACAACTTCAACATATTATTACCTATCTAGTATTGGGGTGGCTGCACATTATTAATTTATTACAACTTCAACATATTATTTAGGGGTGGCCAAAAAACCGGAACTAAATTACCGAACCAAACATATCCAAAAAAAACTTGTACCGAATTTATGAGTTTTTCAATTGGATACTAAAATTTTATACCTGAAGAATCAGAACCGAATCCGTACCAAACCGAAAACCGAATAATACCCATACCTGAAGAGATGAAAAACCCTTATATAATTACCTTATACGTTAATATTTTTATAGTTTATACTTTATTTCAATGGTTATCACGTGTCTGATAATTAACTCATAAAGTAACTCACGCTCTCTTCTTTGTTAACTTTTTCATTTCTAATTTTGTTAGTTACATATTGTAACAGGTACTTATTGGATGCTTGATGGTTTTCTCTGCTGGATTGGTGTTTCTCAACTTTTAAATGTTTTATTTTCAACTCTTCGGGGTTTGCTTGTTTAAAAACCTTGTGCTTTTTGGATGTTTTATTCTCACAATCTGAATTGTGGTTTCTGTGATATAACAAACTAATTACATTGAAGAATTAGATAAAGAGAGTCTATTATATAAAGAGTTGTCCAACTCTGATAGTGCGAGACCTTTTGGGATGAAAACCAAAAGTAAATCCATGTCACCTTGCCTAAGGCCCAAAGTGGACAATATCGTACTAATCGGATAATATAGAGTTGGACACGGAAAATCTGCAAGAAGACCAAAATACCATTCGAGTAGGAACGGAACCCATCGAATTAGGATTGGGAAGTATGTGTGGCAGAGATCAAGTAAAAAAAAATCCTGGAAGTCAGTTGTGGAACATGAGATGAATGTGATCCTTAGTTTGAAGGGAAGAATGTGATATAACAAACTTAGTTTCACATTGGAGAATTAGACAAAGAGAGTCTAATATATAAAAAGCTGTCCAACTCTGATAGTACGAGACCTTTTGGAATGAAAACCAAAAGTAAATCCATGCGGGCTTGCCTAAGGCCCAAAGTGCATAATATCATTCTAATCGAATAATATAGAGTTGGACATGGGCTTTAACAATCCCAACAGTTTCTGAATGAAAAAAATCGTTCGAATACTATTTTGGTATTGGTTTTGATTCACTTATTTGCAAGTACATCGAATTAATTTGGGTAAAGTAAGCATTAAGAACCGAACCCAATTGGAACTGTTTTATTCTGGTTTTAATATGGTTATCAAACTTCAAGAACCGAAGGAACCGACCCGATCTGACCCAAAATTTTAACGGTTCTCTAATGGTTACCAAACTACAAAAACCAAAAGAACCGAGGACCGAACGGAACGCCCACCCCTAATATTATTGCCAGAGCCCGAGGAGCTCTTAAACGGTGGCTTTCCAAGAAGACAACGGTGGAGTGTCTGAGTTCTTAAAGGTGGGTACCATGGCAGTGTATCTTTCTCCTTTCACAGACTCTGGCTGTCCGATGGTCTTGAGCTCAGACATCTCTTCTGGAGTGATTTCCACTGATAAAGCTCCAATGTTCTGATTGAGGTTCTTGATCTTAGTGGTTCCTGGAATGGGGCAAACATCATCTCCCTGGTGGTGAACCCATGCGAGGGCTAGTTGTGCAGGAGTGCATCCTTTCTTCTCCGACATTGCACAAACCTTGTCGTATAGAATCTTGTTGTGGTCTAAGTTTTCCTGTTGGAATCTTGGTAGAGTCTGCAACAAGAAACAGATTCTGAGCATATGTACAGTCAGTGTAATTCATCATCAATCAAGTCTTTCAAAGCAGATAGGAGTAGTTGCCTTTCTGAAGTCATCATTATCCAGCTTCTCAACAAGCTTTGGTCCTGATGCGAAGAAGCCTCTTCCCAGAGGACTGTAGGAAACAATCCCTATCCCAAGTTCCCTAAAGAAGGAAAGTGAACATCAATATTGATGAATATCGCACAATGAAACAACGACGTAATCAATATACCTGCATGTCGGGACAATATCTTCTTCCACGTCCCTCGTCCACAAAGACCACTCTAGCTGCACTGCAGTAACTGGGTGAACAGCATGTGCCCTTCTGATAGTTGAGGCAGAGGCTTCAGACAAACCAATGTACTTTATCTTACCTTCTTCAACTAGCTTCTTCAGTTCTCCCATCTTGGAATTTATAGAGAAAGAAACTCAGGAGTGTAATTGAAGAAACCCCCTCAGACAATAACCCAGCAGTATCACAAATGGGGAGTCATGTAGGGCCGATTCTAAGATTTGGGAGGCTATAGACAATTTATTAACGGTTCCTAGATTTTTTTTCTAGAGATTTGGGGGTTTATATATGTAAATTTGTTCTTAAATTTTGGGGTTTTCACTAACCTATGTTCAATGCTTCACTAACCTATGTTCGGGACCGGTTCTGAATCATGAGACACAAGCGAAAACATGTTCTTACACCCTATTTGTTCAATTATATAAACTAAAGATAGACCTACTTTTTTAGCAAAAAAAAAAAAAATAGATCTACTTGGAAACTCTGAAAGAGCATGTCATGGAGGATGACACTGTTAGAGAAGGCTTACAGTGATTTCGATAGGGAGACGAGTATCAACCCGATGCTGATAATAGAGATCAATGCAGGCAACATCAAGCCGTTTTAAACTTGCTTCACAAGCAACCCTCACGTAGGCAGGATCTCCTCTCACCTCTCTCTTCCCCTCTGCATAAGTGGCTCCAAACTTGGTCGCAAGCTCCACTCTCCCTCTCACCCCATCATACTTTAGAGCCTGACGGAGGATTCAAACATATCAACAAATGACAAATCATTTCTACAAACAAAACAATAACGGAGGATCAAATCACGATCCGAACCTTCCCGAGGAGCAACTCGTTGGTCTCAGGACCGTAGACGTCGGAGGTATCGAAGAACGTAACACCGGAATCAATGGCGTGGTGGAGAAGAGCGATGGCGTCAGCTTCCGGCTTAGAAGGGCCGTAGAAAGAGGAAATGCCCATGCAACCTAGGCCCTGCGCCGAGACCTCAAGCCCTTGGCTTCCCAGCTTCATCCTCCTCACCTCGCAAGGTTTCGCCATGGTTCTCTCTCTCTCTCTCTGCGTCGTGTCTAATCCTCTGAAGCTCGGTTATTGCTGGACACTTGTAGTTTTATTGGTGAATGAAGAATATGTGTCCAAATTTGAAATTGACCTTTATAACCCTAATGTAGTAATTCACGGTTTACAAAACCGGTCTACTATCCAATTTGATAGATCTACTACATATCCGATCCGAGATTGTCGACCCTATAATTAGTAACCAAACCGGTTGGTTTGATCTTTTTAACCTTGATGTAGTAATTCGCGGTTTACAATTTGGTTTACCATCCAATTTGATAAATTTAACAAATCAGATCCGACGACGACTATAAATAGTAAACAAACCGATTGGTTAGGGATTTAATGATTCTTCAAAACCATTGGATCGGTTATATTTCCGGTTTTGTGTTCTATTTTGTTACACGTTTCATAGGCACTGCTTGTTTATGGATCAATTTTATATAAATACATATATATTTTCATCAGAAACTTTATTGAAAATTTACTCATAAGAATTTATTTAATAAAAACTTTAAAAAATTCTAAGGGTATAAAATTTTGCTTGTCCATAAAATTATTGAATCGGCATAAACCATAGGTATATAAAACTTAGAGCCGCTCCTCATATGCATTCTTAAAACCAGTCACCAAACGGATGAAAAACTTGTGCAAACCAAATATGGTTAAGCTGCTTTCCAAGAAGACAATGGTGGAGTTTCAGAGTTCTTGTAAGTAGCCATTATGTTCCAATGTCGTTCCCCTTTCACTACATCCGGTCTGGCAATGGCTTCAAGCTCAGCCATCTCATCAGTAGTGAGTTTCACAGATAAAGCTCCAATGTTCTGGTTCAGATTTTCGATCTTGGAAGTTCCTGGAATGGGACAGACATCATCTCCTTGGTGGTGAACCCATGCAAGAGCTAGTTGTGCAGGAGTGCATCTTTTCTTTCTTGCTATCTCTTGGACTTTCTCGAAGACAATCTTGTTGTGGTCTAGGTTCTCCTGTTGGAATCTCGGTAGATTCTGTGAACAGAGCAAATAGTAACAAACAAAACATAACTAAGATGACTCCAAAACTTGAAGAGAAAACTGAATCAATCGTTTACTTGCCTTTCGAATATCATCTTGCTCGAAATTCTCAGCAAGTTTGGGTCCTGATGCAAAGAAGCCTCTTCCTAGAGGGCTATAAGCTACAATTCCAATCCAAGCTCCCTTAAGATGTTACAAGAGATGAGATATTAAACATGTAAACGAAGAGAAAAATGTAATGGCTGATTCTGATTCTGATTCCTCACACACCTGCAGGTAGGAATGATATCTTCTTCCACCTCTCTCGACCATAAAGACCATTCTATCTGCACAGCGGTTAGTGGGTGAACAGCATGTGCTCTTCTAATAGTTGAGGCAGAGGCTTCAGATAACCCGATGTATTTTATTTTACCTTCTTCAACTAGTTTCTTCAGTTCTCCCATCTTTGAAAACAATGTAACAAACTAACAATAAGCTCAAGAAACATAACAATAGTTTTCTCAAATAATAAAATAAATATCTTAAACTCCAAGTTGTTCCCTAAAAGACTTATTATTACTACTAATAAGGATTTTGGTTGTTCTTGAGATTTATCAGTAACTTGGGAGACAAGGAGTAAAACTGAAACCATGAAGACAGTACCGTGACTTCGATGGGGACAGTGGTATCAATCCGATGCTGGTAATAAAGATCAATGGAGGTAACACCAAGACGCGTTAAGCTAGCCTCACAAGCAGACCTCACATGCTGTGGATCTCCCCTGAAACCAAATTTTCCATTTTCAGAAGCAGTGATCCCAAACTTTGTCGCTAATTTCACTTTCTCCCTCGAACCATCTTCCAAAGCCTGTCAACAAAGAGAAATAACACAAACAGATCCACAGATCAAGTGTTTGATGATTGGCATGCAGCTTAAACCTTAAACTCTAATTCACAGCATAAAACCCTAATTCCAAGGCATATCACCAGTTTGTTACCTTGCCGAGGAGCAGCTCGTTTGTCTCGGGGCCGTAGAAGTCGGAGGTGTCAAGGAATGTGATTCCAGCTTTAATGGCATGACGTAGGAGAGCGACGGCGTTGGTCTCAGGTGTCGGAGCGCCGTAGAAAGCGGAGAGACCCATGCAACCAAGTCCCTGAGCCGAAACCTCAAGGCCTTGGCTCCCCAGCTTCATCCTACGAACTCCCAAAGCTTCTTCCGTCATTGATGAATCAATCTTTTGAAGATTAAGCAAAAGATGCAGCGAAAATGAAAAGCATTTTTTTGAGCATTTGGAAGCAGAAGCAGAAGCGAGTGGTATTTAGGTTCCAAGTCAAAATTGAAAAGCAAAGAAGACAAAACAAATTTGTAGTCTTTCCTAGGATTTTCTATTTGGACAGTTGACTGTAATATTTTATTGTTTCGTTTCAAAGTTATTATGACGTCACAGATGACTTCGGTCTTGAAAAATAGATTTCTTTCTTTTTTCTGTCAACAAAAACGGATTTATTTCTAAAAGCTTAGAAAACTATTTTTAAAGAAAAGATACCCATTTGATAATCAATCCTATTATATAAAAGAAGCTAATTTGAAGGATTTTTAGACATGACACATCAGCAAAAATATTCAGAACCAATCAAAATTACACATCAGCACAATGACGTGAGTTTCATGAAAAATATTTCGCCGTCTGCGTCGAACCCTTGAAATTCTTCTCACCTGCTATGAAAACTGGCACAGTTACGAACCTCGACATCATTCATTTTTGTCATTAACATTCTATTTAACATCATCTCCCCCACTCTTTCCATGATTTCTCATTCAATATATCATCTCCCTTCTTCCAGACGGTGAATCTGGAGTTATAAATATGTAATTTTCTTCCTGTAAAAATCAGCATTTTCTTTTTCTCAGTCATTAGTGATTAGTTTGTACATGTTCTTAAAGAGAGGCTTCGATGGTTGATGAGAGCAGAACAGGTCTGTGTCTTTTGTTTTGATTTTTGTATCAGATATTAAAGATCGTAACTTTTGAGCTCACCTTACTTCAACTTTGCATTTACGTTGATGTTGGTTAAAAAAAAAAACTTAATTCACGGTTCTGGGTCGTTCTTTCTTTAATTATATGAAGAGGATTTTAATCTACTTTTCACTTTATTTGAGTTTAGATTGTGGATGGAATCACTTTGTTGTAAAGTATATGGTACAAGTTGAATCGATGTGGGTTGTAGAGCTACGATATTCTTAGTGTTCTGTCATGATTAAATCTTCTGTCTTTCTCTGATTGTTATCGGTGAAAGTTACACAATCTTTTGGCTTTAAAGATTCTGATTCATGTGTAAGAAAGTTTCTTAGTACATTAAAAAATGTTTACACTTTTCTTATCATGAAAAAACAAAAAGTTTATTACTTGGATTGTTTTTTGTTTGCTTCTATGATAATTGTACTTGCTTTGTGAGCTCAAGGTGGTTATACAATTACAGGTATTTGATCTGAAGAAGTGAAACCCATTGTACGGTACAGTTTGGCGTTTTGCAGCGAAACGAGATGAATGTGCAAGAGAGTGCAGAGAAAGGATGCAGTTTATGATGAGTAATATATATGCATCTTTAACTTTTAGCGTATGGGAATTAGATTTTTCAAGTGAGTGGCAATGATGATGATGATAGATGGCAGGTGGTGATGATTCAGTTGGTTGGGTTCCTGGTTGTCTCGATACAACTTGGCTCTAAAAATTCTTCAATCCAAATTGTATCAAGAAACATCAAGATTTTACCAGAGACGAGCCAGGTTTTGATTTGTCTACACTTGATTGATATGTAGAAAACTTCCTGCACAATAATTTGTAGCTTTTGTTTCTCTGATTGAAGTGGTTTTTAATATCTCCATTTGTTTAAAGTGCAGTAAGATTTTTTCGTTGGTAGCTTCGTTCTTTGCTGCAGTGTATGTAACAAAAGCGAAAGCATATTTTCCCCCCAAAAAAATTAGAATTCAGCTCAAAGTTGTAATGTCTGCATCAGCAGAGGTGCTTCAAATGTATCTCGCATGGAGACAACAGGTCTGTGAGACATTCTGACCTCAGGTGATGGTGATAATAGGTGGCAGGTGGTTTTAGTGGCAATGATGATGATGAGGATAAGTGGCAGGTTGTGATGGTGAAGTTGGTTTGGTTCGTGGTTGTCTCGATAATATACACAAAGGATGGCATGATGCTTTTGACATACACAACTTTGCTATGTAACTCTAAAATTCTTCAATCCAAATTATGATAAAAATATATATTTTATATATGGATAATAACTTGATCGTAAAATAAGAAAACATGATGTTCAAAAAAAAAAGCAAACATAAAAAAATATAGCAGTAACAAACAACACTAACTTTTATATTGTGTATCTAATTAAGATACTAACTCTATTACATTGAGTCAATTATTTCTTCTTTCGCAATATCTAAATCAAATTTAAAAAAAAAAGTATAACAAAAAATCAAAATAAATGTACAAGAGTAAAAAATAAATCATGATTTGTGTAGATTCAAAGTATATACATAACTGTTTGCAGTTTTGGTGATATATTCTTTGATTGTTTTGGTCTGGAATATAAACCTAACATATTGTTTTGTTCCATTTAATTATGTAAGTATACATGCTTTATGATGTTATGTTACTATGTGGAAACTGAGAATGAGATATTTAATTACATAGAAACATTCAATACATCACCACTGAAAAGATTAAATGATTTAGTTACTTCTTTAGGTTTTAATCTTTGAAAAGAAAAACAAATTTCAGAAAACATTTGTACGCTGTTTGGTTTCTCTTAATTTCCATATTATTAATGATTACACTACAATTAAGTTATTTGATTAAATTATGTTTGGTTTACTCTAGCTTATTCAAAGTAAATTATTTGTTATGATAGGGTGTGAAATTCAAGTAAAATTCTATTAGAAATGTAATATCTTATTAATTTATAACACTATTTATAAAAAAAATTAAATAGCATGAGTGACATTTCAATAAAAATTTTTTTAAAAAAATTCAGAAAATGCTAAAATAATTTACAAAACATAATTAGTAAAACACTAAAAATTAAGGAAAACTTCATTATAACTTGAATATCTAATATAAACTGAAAACATATATTTGAAAACATAATTTTTGTTACATGAAATATTTTAATTATCATTTATGAAATTATCGAAACTTTTTATATATTACTTTAAAAATATAAATATTTATAATTTTCTCACATTACATTTGATTTTCGATTGATTTAGCTTGGAGGTGGATGTATTATTATCGCGAAAAAATAAATTATTGTAATAATATTAAAATCTGGTACTAGAAATAAAAAAAAAATATTTGTTATTCTTGCTTTAGATTTTCTTAAATTTATCAAATTGCAATGGAAATAAAATAGAAAAATATTAATCAATGCATTTTTCTTAGTTTTTATTTAACAATTTTGTATTTAACAAAAAAAATGTGAATGGTCTTTTCAACTCAAATCAGCAAAATTTATCAAAATTTACAATATATATGATCTTATAATAAAAACAGTTTAAAGTAAATTGTCAAATGTTTTATAAAATTAAAACATATTTTAGTATAAAATAGTTTTAATGTATACTCATCCGCCCGTAGGGCGGACCAACCTCTAGTACAATACTAAAAGGGGAATAAGCTGATCAGAGAGGCCATCCACATCGACAGATAAAATCAGCCAATGGGGTGTTTTCTTTTGTCCACGTCACACAGACTTGGCCTGATCTTGGGCCTTCTAAATCCGTGCAAAAGAAAAGTCCAGCATCGTATGTAACCAAACCCAGAATATGTGTGGCCCTAGCTCTATCTCATCTCATCTCTTCGGTTCCACGGAGATCTCTTCCACGACTCATCTCTTTGCCTTTTTCCCTTCTCGAACGGATCGATCAATCGACGCCGTATTCATGAGTGTGCAATGAATCCTTTGCAGAACTCATTAATGTGTTCTTTCGCCTATCCCCCTTCCAATTTCTATATAACCTTCGTATTTTCTCCAGATTAGGTACACACACAAATATCTCGCACCATGAATTCCAACAGCCAAATACCTGTTACCGGCGATGTCCCCGCGACGAAACCAAACGGAAAAAAAGTTGTATCCTCCGCCGAGCCGATCAAACGAGTCGATCAAACTGGAGTCTCTCTCGATACAGCTGCCTCCGGCGATTCGAAGTATAAGAAGCAAGAGGGCAAAGTTATGTTTGATATGTTTAATTTCTTTTGCACCTTTTTTTTAGTATCTTTGTGGTTTTTTTCCCTCGGTTATATTTGATATGTTTACTGATTCGGAATTTGGTCTGATTCTACGCTTCTGGTTTGATAGATGAGCAAATAAATGAATCAGAACCATTGATTCGATCGAGTGGAGGCAGAGCGTCTGAAGCTTTGATGTCATCAAGAAAAATCTTTTGTCTTAGAGAGTTTAAGAGTTCCAGGGGAACAGGTTTAAGATGATAAAGGCAAGGATGATGATGAAGAATCAAGGCAAGCCAAATTCTACCATAATATTTCTTCGTTTCTTTGAAATTTTAGTTTCTTAGACTTATTCTCAACTATTCTTGAAATTTTACTGTGACCTATTCTCAACTTAAGCAACAAACTTTCAGGTATGTTTTTTTGAGATTCCAGCCCACAAATCACCTTTGTTTCTTGATCCATACTCTAGATCTTATATTTGACAATCTTTCAGTCAATCGTCTGATATTCTATGAATTGTTAGAGCCTATGATTTTGATTTTTCCATAGTATTGTGTTGTCTACAGCTTTGTGCAAATTGTCTATATATATGATTTATTGGAGATTGATATTTTTGGCCTAGAGTCATCGAGTCAGTCATGGAATCTGCTGTCAAGAAAAAGCAAAGAAATACCTTTTTGTACTGAGGCTTGCTCATATAAGACAACAGTATGTCTAAATGTTCGTCGAACTTGAGGGGTGGATGGATATAAGGTTTTTAATCCTTAATAGCTGTGGGATGCTGTACCGTTACTGAAAAGCTTTGGGAGAAGGCTCCATCAGGAGGACAGCGTGTTGAGGAAGGCCGTAGGGAAAACGAAAAAGAGGGTGGTGAAGTAACAGAGAATCTCCTGGACATTGATCCGCTAGCCCAACCAAACTATCTTTAGCTTCTGGACTACAGTCAACCTAATGTCATAGCGGCTCCTCGAATCTATCTATATCGGTAAGTATAAAGAGCATTGAGAAAGGGCTATCTCATCTTTCTAAAAGGTAATGGAGAAACTAATCAGATGCTCTGTTCTTTCTTTTTTTTTTTCCCATGACAAGCGTAAAATTGGTGATGGCGATGAACTCTGCACCAAGTGACGCCACGTGTGGGTTTGACAAAGCTTCAGATCGGTGAAAGTGGTCTGGGTAGTGTTTATACCACCATTAACGATCCCACCAGAGGAGATTCTCATTCTACTCCACTTACCGTTGCCGTTAAGATACTCAAACAATTAAGTCAACAGGTATGTATAGCATTAGTTATGCAAATGATAGCATTCGAACTTTGTCCAAGAATGTTACCAAAAAGAAAACTTTGTCAAAGAAAAAACGTTAGACCATCAATATTATTGATCCTCTGTTTGTAGTAAAAGAGGCACAAGCAATGGTTAGCAGCGGTTCAGTTATTGCTCGTAGTTAATCATTCAAACATAGTGAGGCTCTTAGGATATTTCTCAGAGGACACATAGAGGATTTTGATTTAAAATTTGCTGTCCAATGTCAGTTTAGAGGATCATCTCTTAACTCGAAGAACCTCAACTTTGTTGTGGAAACTAAGGCCTGAGATCATGTTCGTTTCATCTCATGGATCTGGCTTATTTGCATGAAATCAAAGTGAACTTTTCCTGCTTTTAAAACAGATTCTTTTGATTGTTTTTATGCATTTACTAGATACATGTATTTTTTGCAAGGTAATATACATAGACTTCATGACGATCATTTATATCCGGAATCATCGGACTTTGGTATGGCTAGAGAAGGTCCCGAAGGAGTTAATACCATGTTACAACCGCAATAGAGAGACGGGACCAACTGCTGTGCAGCGATGTATATAGATTTGGAGTTGTTCTGTACGTGATCATCATGGGTCGTCGCACGATCAAGCAAATGAAACGTTTGGCTGAATAAACTATATCATGTAGATAGCAAAAGCTTTTGAATGATAGTTGAGTGGAATCTATGAAGCAAGTACCCTGTTTCTACGGACAGAAGAGTGGCTGATCATTGTCTGAAGAGAAAAAAAAAGAGATACCCACCATGACCTTTGTCGTTGAAAGTCTTAGTAAAAGTTTATCGAGGAATCAAATTTGGGAGATGAAAAATTATATTGGAGAATCTACTAGAGGGTTATGAGAGTTGAGAGGATTACTTTTTAAGAGTAGTCGAGAATAATAATGCTTTCCCCTGCCTTATTTTTTAAATCAAAACACTAAGGTTAGTGTGAGAAAAGTTGAAGTGGTGATGCTAAGGCCATTCGCATAAATGATTTTTCAGTTAAACTCTTTTATCACATATATTTATATTTAATATGAGTGTTTTAAAAGCTTTAAATACACATATCAAAATCTCTCAATTGATACCTTGACCCCGTTAATCAACTGTTATTTTTAGCCCTTTGTTTAGGAAATAGTTTAATACAGTTTTGAGTAGTTAGCGTTTTTTTTTGTTGATAAAAAAAAAGTAGTTAGCGTTTTTGACATTACATTTACCAAAACAATTTGTTTTAACTGAGTGTTATTGATGCTAATCTAAAAATAGAAGAAAAAAATGTGGTACATTTTCTAATATATATTTCACTAAGAAATAACATTTTCATAAAGATGCATACTAATATAAACTGCCTTTTTTGAAAAACTAATATAAACTGCCTTACCGTATAGATCACTGATCTTAGCTTCTAATCTTTCTTTTAAACAAAAAAAAGCTTCTAATATTTCTTTATTATCTCATATTCCTATAGTCTTATCTGCCAGAGAAACAAAATATAAATAGAAAACATCAAAAACAAAACCCCGCGCAAGCGCGGGCAAGCCCTAGTAAAGATAAAAAAACTATATTTAATTTTTTTTGCCAACATAAAATTTATTATTTTAAATATTTATATTGTGAAAATACAAACAACAGATATAAAATTAAACAAATAGCAACTACTCAAATCATTAAGGGTTGATAAATATATTTTGTTTAACATCGATGAAAATAACTCATAACAATATAACTATTTCCCAAGCTTATAAAAAATCACTTAATCATACAAAATTTTAAAACTTAAAATCATGAAATAAATATAGAGGTTTTACCAAATAATCCAAAATTTAAGTTTGTCAAATGTAACATAAATGGATAGTGAAATTAAACTAAAACCTTATGAACAAATAGACAACATGAATGTACGTTTAGAATTATAACTTTGAGAGTTTTAGACGAAATAATGAATTTAATTTTATAACTAATTTGTAAAACTTTAAAATTTATTTTCATATAAATAAATTGAAATCATGTAAATATAAACAATGTAAATTAAAATTTAATAAAATTGAATAATTAAGAAGTAGATGAAAAAAAATTTGTAAATCATGTTTACCAATTATCTTCTATATAAGGAAGGTCAAAATACTCTAAAAAGGAGATAAGCAATTCATGTGAGAAATATTTCAGCTTTTTTTTTGCTAAACTGTAAATTTCATATTCATGAAAAAAGATTTTACAAGAAAATCTAGAGTCTGATTTTCTTGATCTCTTGATTCTTGTTCCATAGAATAGTATCACCAAAACCATCATTTATTTGATCCTACCTTGTATCATCTATATCGATGGTTAATAAAAAGAAGTAGATTTAACCAAACCGTATTTTGAGTCAAGTGGTAAAAAAGTTACGGCTATACTGTTCAGTACTCAAAAGATTTTTGTGAGAGTACTGATGAAGGAAAATAACATTAGAAGCACCATTTATACTCAATTTGAAGTGTTAACTGGAGAAAGTAAATCTATGATTACGTTCGGGCAAACATGCTTTCTTTCTCTCTGTTTTTTTGCAATAGTGTCGGAGTTAGTGAAGCTGATATCTGAACCATATTGATAGCATACTTTCTCAGTTCATGAGGAATTCAAAAAGTATATAATATTTCTCAACAGGTTCACAATCTCATTTATCTATATGTAGACAACATAAAAGCGCATACAAGTTAATACAGTGCTCACGTAAACGCTAAGTCACCAGTTTGGATCTCCAAGTGGTTTTAAGTTCTTCATTTTGACAAAAAAAAATTCAATTGGACCCTGTTCGTTTGTACATCTGAAAGATGCATCCAGATGGTCTACCTAGATGTCTTATCCAGATGCTCCATCTGGGTGTTGTTCGTTTCTTTATTTCGTTCATGCATCCAGATGAATCATCTGAATGCAACTATGTTCGTTTGTTTTTCATTTTTTAACTTTCATCTGAATTCAGGTGGACTTGTTAATAAAAATGACTAAAATATAATTTTTTACGTTTCGGCGGAAAATAGCACACAATTTGCTTGTTTTGAAAGATCAATGTAAGCCATTTGTGCTTGTAAAGAGACACAATTGACATTAAAAACACACACACACACAATTGACGTTGCATTCTAAAATCTTAGTTTATTTTGATATAAAACATACCAAATCTCTATAATCGGTTCCTAAAACGAAGTTAAACCTCCCAAACAAATCAAATTTATAGTTTACCAAGAACAAATTTTAGCAAATTCCCACCACAACCAATAATTCTGAAACCAAAAATATAGTTCCTTTTATTAGCGAGATGAACTTAATTAGAAAAATTTCCCACGATAACTTATTTCCACTTTTTTTTAAAAGAACAACTTAAAAGAAAATATGGCGGGCTGCAACAAACCCCAGCTCTACCTGACGACCATCGTCCTTACCGTGGTCTTCCTGACGGCGAACCAAGCGGTGGAAGGGCGTCGCAAGGGCCTCTGCGCCCGAACTGCATACCCAAAGTTGTGTCGACCGCTGGTTAAAGGGTCAAACCCAAGACTAGCCACACTCAGCACCATTTGTGCCCTCGAGACTAAGACAAGACGGGCGATTGCAAACGCAGCAAAGTACAGAAAAGGAAACAAACAGGTTACGATTTGCCACGCGAAACTTAGAGACGCAGCCTTTAACCTTAGGAAGGCGAAGAACAGCCTCAATAGACGACATAGTAAGATGCTGAGAATCTTTTTGACCAGGGCTGTGTCAGATTACGGCGTTTGCGTCAACGCGTTCGTAGACTCGCATCAAGTTAACACCGTTCAGAACGCTGCGGATGAGCTGAGGAAGACAGGAACTAACTGCTTGTTTCTTTCTACTTTGATTAGAAGAAGATCGAACCGCAGGAGAAAACGTAACTAATCCCTCAAAAAGCTGACAGAAAATAACATGTTTTCCCTTTGGAGGTTGTTCTTGATCAACATCAAGCTTGTAATGTAATTATTATAGAACTCTTAGCCATTTTCTTGATTTTCAAATGTAATAACCAAAATAAGATTCAAAAAGGGAATTACATTGTGATGGAGTTTCGTTCTCTCAACTGTAAATCAAAGCTAAGATCAAACCAATTCACAAAAACATGAACAGTCATAGCCTTTTTTTTTATTACCAAAAAGAAACAGAGCAGAGAGAACGCCTGGCTCTTACACGACTAACAATGTCTTGCTTGAAGGGAAATAACAAAAACAAAGGAGAAGAGAGATTGAATAGACCTCACTCATCCTGACATAATTCATCGAGCAGCTTCTCTGTTGCTTTATCAACCTTCACCTTCTCCATCTTCAGACGCTGGCGCATAGCAGGATGGCTCTTTCCAGCTGCTGCATATGTTCTTATCAATGACGCAAAGGTCTCTGCGCCTACATCATCCGTTCCCTTCTTTAAAATCTCCAACAAACTCTCAGCTCCGTTAACATCTTTCTTTTCCTCAAACTGGCTCATCACAGCTCTGACTGTATCCTCTGACGGTAGCCACTTGCCACCATCTCCTTTACCGATAGAAACCGCCTTAGTTATACATTCGAGTGCTTGAGCCGTTTCACCCCTCTTTACAAAGTAATCCATGAAGAGCTCCCACGTTTTAGCATTGAGCTTCCCTCCTCTTCTTGGAGATTTCTCCTTGAGTTCATTAGCTTTTTCGATGAGACCTTCTCTTGCATAAGCTCCAATCATCACATTTACAACCCGTATGTCATAAGTAGAGCAGTTCGCTTGCCATTCCTTGAACAATGTCTCTGCACCGGGTACATCTTTCAAGTTCACCAGCACTTGTATCATGTTCAGATACGCTACATTCGAGGTTTTCGGCATAGCCAGCCTCAACGAACGCCAAATCCTATAAACCTCAGTCAGCTTCCCCAGTCGTCCATACAATGTAATAAGAAACTGATACGCCTTAAAATCCCTCTCCGTGTTTTTCATCTCCAGCTCCTGAAGAGCCTTCTCAGCTTTCTCAGAAAGTCCCGCGTCAACGTATATAGACGCCATATTGCTATACGTAGTCCAATCAGGAGCAACTCTACCATCTCTATTCATCTCTTCAATAACTCTTTCAACCCCAGAAACATCCTCGGTAGCAGCCAAAGCCCTCATCCAGACATTGTAAGTGTAAGAATCCGGCATGACATCCTCGGCCTTCATCTCCTGAATCATCCCCGGAACCCTCTCGGCCTGCCCTGTCTTTGTGTAGAGAGTCATGAGGCTGTTGTACGACATGGAGCTAACGGTAATGTTGAGCTCTTTCATCTTGCTGAGTAGACCTTCGGCTTTCTCAGTCATCAACTCCTTGCAGTAGCAGTTCAAAAGAGACGCGTAGGTGAGCTCGGTCTTGGATGTTTCCGGAAGATCGACAAAGTAAGACTCCCCAGCAGCGATTCCACGAGCTTTGGCAACGAGATCGAGATGGATTGCTTGGTCACTCACCGTCTTGTTCATCCCTCTATGTTCCATAACTTCAGACAGCTACAAAACCCAAAAAAAAAAAAAGACACTAACATTTGAATCTCACAATGAAAAATCAAGATCACACCTAGTTCAAGATAAGAGATCCAAAAGTTACTAACTTGTTCGTAATTAACTCCGAAACCCTAAATCATAAACCCTAAACCCTAACTTGTTCGTAATTAACTCTGAAACCCTAAATCCTAAACCCTAAATCCTAAATCATAAACCCTAAACCCTAAACCCTAAACCATAACTTGTTCGTAATTAACTCTGAAACCCTAAATCCTAAGTGCTAAACCCTAAACCCTAACTTGTTCGTAATCCCTAGGAATCGAGAAAATGCGATACCTTGAGAGCTGGGTAATAGAGGCCGCGGCTACGGAGCTTCTTGATCGTGTCTCCGACTTCCCATTTGAAGACGTGTTTGGTGCCCTTGAGGAAGTGATTGAGCTGCTGACGGACACTGACCTCAGATCCGCCGTCCTTGAAGAGACGATGGTAAAGGGGTTCGTCGAGGTACTTCTTCGTCGATCTCTTTACGATGTCTCTCGGCCGGCTCAGATGTCGCAGCGCCATTTTCACGTCGGATCACACTAAGCAGCGAGAGAGAGGCTGAGGTTTCCGGTAAACCCTAGTTGAGTGTGACACTCGAGGGAATGGACAAGAACCTTTCCATGGGCTTTTTTTTGCCCATTTATCAATTAAAATTATTGGGCCTTTAAACAAGCTTTTTTTATAGGAGAAATTGTTTTGATAACTTGGGACCACTTTTTAAAAAATACACTTATTAATCAAAATACTTTAGCATTCAAGTTTGTAATTTATTTATTATTGTTTATGGTTTAGTATTTAAGAGATCATGTTGATTTTATAAACTTCTACGATTAATTTTTAAACATTTATAAATATTTTTTCTTTTTTCTTTGCACTGGCCATTTCGTAAAATCAAGTGGTACTCGAGGTTAAGACCAAATCTGCTTTACATTAGAAAAAAAAATACCAATGCTTCTTGCCTCTTTTACAAGAACGTCTGCATGCGTATTTCTTGATTTGGAAATATGAGATATGCTAAAGTTCGAAAAAAAACCATCTCGTTGAAGATGGAATGGGATTAGCTTGAAAACAAATTGACGGTCAGTCAATTAGGTTATCAATCATATCTACCAAGTCTGAGCAATCTATCTCTACATGTATCGTAGTAATCATGTGCATAGAAGTCCCCCTTCCATCTCAGCATGGAGAGTCGAGAGACTATTGTGAGAATCTTTCAAAGTGTTCAACTTTTATCTGATTCCAATAGATTCAGCATAGTCTACTGACAGTTCCATGATTTACCCATGAAAAATTAATTTGGCATTTCGAGATTTGGGATCCCACAAGGGGAATCAAAGCAACGACAGAAACTGGAGGTGCATCGTCTTCCTCTCTGTCTTCTCAAAATTTAACTTTTCTCCAGCATTCTGTTTCAAACGAGGCTAGATGGAAGGTGTCAGGAAAAGAGACATCATTTCTATTAAACGCTCGTTCCTTGTCTTTCCAATTATATTTGTCAATTTAGATTGTATCTATTCATTTCAGACATGCCCAGTTAAATATATTTCCCTAATTAAAAGCACATGTGATCGATAACAAACAAAAGCAAATATGATGGATATGGGATTTCTGTGTACATCATCGATAAAGCACACATGTGCATAGGTTCACTTTACCAAAATACGTGACATCATAGAACTGTTATCAGATGTGTCTTTTATTTGAAAACCATTTTTTTTTGATGAATTCCCTATCTTTAACGGGTTATTTGTGGAGGAATTGCACTGTATGACTTCTAATATCCGCATAATTCACTCGATGGCTACTTTCCCTAACTCACCGATATATGACTCACTTTTTATAAGAAGAAGACTTGGAAATGTTGGCCAACCGATTTGGCCGAGACAATGCTGACTACCACCTTTCTATCAACAACTCTCCTGATAATCTCTTCGCTGGACAAGTTGGAATCTGCTAGAGGATCCGCACCGCCAGTCTTAATAATGATAGAAGGACATGCAGTCACAGTAACCAATACCATAGCATGGGTAAATCCTTGAAGGGCCATTGTATCCTTCACATAATTAACTGCAGATCTTGCTTTTGTACTTCTAACCGTCAGTAAAAATGACTCCCTGCCCCATGGATACTTCAGGAAAGCATCAAGATCACCAAGCATGCTCACTATTTCGGGTATGATATTTGTTGTCCCACATGTTGGACACAGAATTCCTTCCACCAAAACCAACAACGAAAGCCGCAAACGGGTTAACCGATCCTTGTATTTTTTACCCCTCACAAGCCGCTCCATGATCCATCCAGGTGTGGGCTTCTCCTCCCCACGAAATAAATCATCCCATATTGACATAGATGATTTCCCTTTACCGGACGCCTTCCCTCGCCCGATACCTTTCTTGGGGGGTTCTCCAGTT
Organism: Brassica rapa; assembly: GCF_000309985.2. Taxonomy (NCBI): domain Eukaryota; kingdom Viridiplantae; phylum Streptophyta; class Magnoliopsida; order Brassicales; family Brassicaceae; genus Brassica; species Brassica rapa. The sequence continues at coordinate 10,468,332 of NC_024803.2, read as the reverse complement.
AACCCAACCCCGTCGCCACAGTTCAGTCCGGTGACCATAGCAAAGTCTTGTATGGCATAGTGTATCGGCTTACCAACGAAGATCCACCAAAGTTCATACTCTTTTGCAGTGACCAACTGGCGTGAGAGGCAGTAATGGAGGAACATTAGTCAACGTATTTGTCTATTTCATATATATATCATTCCATATGTCAATTCATACCATACTATTACTATTTGAAAGACCTACACCTGTTTTTATTTGACCACACTACTTACTTACTATTTCCTGCCTTTCACTATCCTGTATTTGTGTTGCAGGTAGAGATGTCAATTGGGCGGGTCGGGCGGGTTTGGGTGTGTCCGAATGGGCTTTATTTTTTTACTGGACATTTTTGGTGAAAGTCCAAATAGAACCATGTCCAAATGAGACCATAACCAAATAAGCCCATAATTTGTTGGGTTATCCATGGACGGCCCATATGTCCACTTAATGTAAACAATATAATTTCAGTTTTAAAGATGTAAAGTATCTTAAATTTTCAGTTTTAAAGATGTTATAGACTTCAACTTTATGTTATAGACTTCAACGATTATAAGTTTAATGATTATGTTATAGATTTCAATTTTATGTTATAGACTTCAACGATTATAAGTTCACAAGGTAGACTTCATGATTCATAATCATAGACTTGAAACAAACGTTTTGATCTCTTTGAAAACGAAATACACACTGCACAAACCCATAAAAGCAAGACAAAGTTTGAAACAAACGATTATAAGTTCACAAGATACACTTCATACACTTCTTCTTCTTCTTCTTCTTCTTCTTCTTCTTCTTCTTCTTCTTCTTCTTCTTCTTCTTCTTCTTCTTCTCCTTCTTCTTCTTCTTCTTCTTCTTCTTCTTCTTCTTCTTCTTCAGTTTCACCTTCATTCTCTTCATCTTCCTCTTCATCCTCAGAATCACCTAGCATATCAAGAACTGATGTTAACAAACAAAATCAATACATGATGACCATATCAGACTCGATACAAAACAGAGTCAATAAGACTTAATAGAAACAAGCAAACATCTCTAAGACTTAATAGAAACAAGCAAACATCTCATAACCTAGGCATTTCACATAACAGAAACAAGCAAAGATCTCATCACAGAAACAAGCAAAGACAACTTACTCATCGGTTCAAACCCACGAATCCAGTTTCTTGTACATATGAAAGCTTGTACATTGGATGGTAGTAGTCGGCTTCTGTACCTTGTAAGGACCCGACTTCCAGCACTAAAAGAAGACTCTGAAGATACAGTTGTAATAGGGATACAAAGCACATCAAACGCCATACGAGACAACTCCTTAAACCGTGATTTGTTGTTTTTCCAGTATTTTAAGACATCTAGCTTCGGAAAGGCAGAGTAATCCATGGGCGGTTCATCCAAGTAGACATCTAAAGCTGATTTCCCTTCTCCTGCATTTTGAGTAATGAATGCATAAAATCCCTGCAGTATAGACATTAAAAAGGTTAGACTATTCTTAGAACTTTAAGTAATAAGAAACCAGTGACTATAGCTTGACTACTTACCCCATAACCAGCAGGAAGACTATTCTCCATTGTGGTTTCTGAAGTGGTTGCAGTAGTAGCCTTAATATTCTTCTTATACACTCCAAACAGCTTTTCCATCTTCTTACGGATGTGATCCATTTTAGCTTTGCTTGTAGACGGGTTTAAAGTGGTATAGCAGTATTCTAAGCACTTGAACTTCAACCTCGGATCTAAGACCGCCGCAATTGCTAATATATCACTGTAGTCATCCCAGTATTTATCGAATTTTACCCTCATGATCTTCACCATGTCACATATTGTATCATCTTCTGAAGTCGCATGATGTCTCAGCCAACTCTCTATCTTCCACACCTGCATGAAGTAAAGGTTCGCTGTAGGGTATTTGGAGCCTGAAACCAGTTTTGTCATCTCATCAAATGGAGACAAAAACTCTTTGATGAGTGCTCCTCTTGACCATTCCAAATTTGAAGGATTACACTTGTAGCTCGGCTCAACTTCAGAGAGATTACGCAATGCATCCTTAAACTCAATAGCTCTAGACAACATCTTGAAGGTCGAGTTCCACCTCGTTGACACATCCAAAATAAGACCAGCCTTATTCTGATTCTGAATCCCAACAGTTTCCACACAAGCTTCAAACATTTTTTCCCTAGTCTCTGAACTTTTTACAAACTTCACACTGTCCCTAATCTTCTCTAAAGCTTCACCAATCACTGATAATCCGTCTTGAACAATAAGGTTCAAGATGTGTGCCATACATCTTATATGCATATATTCACCATTACACACCAGATTTTTGCGAAGCTGTCTCTTTAGAAACACTTGCATGTTATCATTGGCAGTAGCGTTGTCCACCGTTATTGTAAACACCTTCTTCTCTAAGCCCCATCCTTTCAGTATCTCCATTAACTTCATGGCAATGCTTGCACCAGTGTGAGTTGGAGGAAACGCACAAAACTCCACTATCTTCGCGTGTAGCTTCCCGTTTGCATCAAGATAGTGAGCTGTCAGACACAAGTAACCCTCTACCGTGATTGCTCTCCAAAGATCAGTAGTGAAGCTGATCCTACCAGGAACTTCACTCAACACCTTCCTAAGATTGGCTTTCTCCTTCTCAAAAATCCTAAGCACATCAGTTACACACGTGTTCCTACACCAGAATTCAATGCTTGAATTCGCATAAGCAAGAGCATCTCTCACCCTTCTATACTCAACAAACTGGTATGGCAGATTATGCTCAACTATTGCCATCGCCATCATTTCACGGAAGACAATCATATCCAACTTCTTATTACTTCCAGGTGTACATCCAGGAGTCTTCGAACACCGTTTCGAATGTCGCAGCATAGTATTAGTTCCATTCCTATTTAGATCTAAGTTGTAGGGTTGATTGCAATGATTGCACTTAACATTATAAGTTCCATCCGGCAACCTATCTCCTACAATACTAAAATTCTTCCAACACATCGAGTGTCTACGTTTGTTACCTTTAGTCTTAGTATGACTGGTTACAGAATCATCTTGAGCATCTTGAATCTCCTGATCATCTTCATTCTCAGCCATCATGTCTTCAACACTCTAATAGTCATCATCGTTCAGGTTCAATGTATTTGCTTCCATCTACACAAAAGAGAACAAAAGAGGAAACATCAGTTATAAGAAGTGAATGACTTAAGGATTATACATCTCTAATTATACAGCAAAGCAGTACACAAGACAACACAAGAACACTGAGTCACTGACAATAAGAAGTCTCACAACACAAACTTAATACAGAGTTTTAATACAGAGTTCCTAGCATGATTGGCGAACAACATATCATCTCGTTCATCAACCCAAAAACCCATAAGACTCAAATCAACATAGGAAACGACTTAAAACTGAGACCAAGCTTAAGAGTCTTAAGTTAAGACACGGGCCGTCAACATCAACAACACTCAAGTTTTATTTCTCAAGTGAACTAACTTAGGAAACAAACCTTACTAAAGAGAGTCTGAGCTTTAGAGGGTCTGAACTTGAGAGAGCCTGAGCTTGAGAGGGTTTGATCTCAGCAAATGGATCCGAGGTTTCACGAGAAGATCATCTAACAGCAACAAATAACATTCATGAGCTTTCACCGATCTGTTTTATAATCAAAGGAGAAGGAGAATACTTACCATGAATCACCAACGTCCGAGAGGACCGAGACTCAACATCAACAATCCCTTTTGGCTTTCACCGATCCATTTGAGTATCTAATAATAAAAAACCCACAACACAGATCAATGAAATCACGACGAAATCAACGAAACCCACAACACAAATCCATTAAAACTCGAAGAAATGAAAAAATCATGACGAAATCAAACCTTCAAAGATGACAAAATCAGAAGAATCGAAGAAGGAAGAGAAGAATCGGAGAAGTATCAACGAAGAATCGGAGAAGGAACCATGAATAATCGAAGAAGGAGGAGAAGAATCGAAGAAGGAGAACCAGAATCGAAGAAGGAAGAGAAGAATCGTGTTTCCCCCAACAAAGAACGAAAAAAATGAAAATTGTGTTTTCCCCCAAATCGCAAAACCTAGAAATTTAAGTGTATTGGGCCGTCCATTGTCCAAGTGGTTAGGCTCAACTTTGGCCATTGATCTATTTGGGTTCGTCCGTTTGGACAAAATTTAATTGTGGTCCAATATGGATCTGTCCATTTGGGTCTATATAGATTTGGACACGGACCGCCCATTAATAGCTTGCCCAATTGACATTACTAGTTGCAGGCATATGTACGGTCTTTGATTAGCACAGATGAAGTGGGGGAGGATCTTTATCGTGGGTTGGGAGAAAAGGAAGATACGAGTGTTGATACCATGGTTGCTTTGATTGACGATGATTACCCATTTGAGCATAACACTTGGTCAGGTGGTGTGAAAGCGGATGATGTTAAACTGAAGAAGGGTCATGCACAAACTTCGGAGTCAAGTGATGAAAATGTTCCTGACCCGGTTGAAAAGGATAATGCTCATCGTGGTGGCGTAGAGAGTGGTGGTTACCCTGGAGATCCGAGAGGGCAATCATCAGCTAACCCCTCGGGTGCCCCGCATGGTGGTGAGAGTTTCCATGTTGATGTCGAAACATTACTTAGGCGTGCAGCTGAGGTATACGAGGATAAGGTAATTGCAATGTTTGAGGGCTATATTCTGAGTTTGAAGGGCCATTTTAATTCTGAAGTGGGAGGCCTTCGAACCGACTTACAAGCAGCTACCACCGCGATTTCCCATTTGGAAACTACGGTCACAGGGGAGTTTGATAAGATCAATCAGTTACTTAAGTCCGGGCTTAGAGGTGCGGATATGGGAGCAACGTATGGGTTCAGTCCTGGGAGACATTCGTCACCATTCCCAGGTCAGAATGATGATTTCAACTATACAGAGGTTAATCCCGATCGACACACTACACATACTGGTGTTCCCGAGGTAAATCTCAATACAATGAAATTATTATTCTATAGTATGTCATTCCATTATCTCACCAGACTATTTCATATCATATTAATTGTTTGTATTATTCTCCAGTCAATACCGCGAGATGGAGAGGATGTTGTGGCAGCAGAGACCGCCTCGGTTGGTTTGGGACAGAATCTGGATGAAGGAGAAAGGGGTGGAGGACTATCTCCGGGTAAACAGACCGACTCAACTCATGGAGCCGAATTTATAGCTGAGACAGGGGGCGAGCATGGAGGAGATGCTGACATTGGACATGACCCCATAAACGTGGAGGTGGGCGAGCATGGGGGAGATGTTGACATTGGACATGACCCCATAAACGTGGAGGTTTGTCCTTTAAATTTTGTTGTGTTTTATACCATTCTATGCAGTTGATGGCAGTAGACCCTTTCCATATTGAGATCTTTCACTGACATTACCATACTATTTTAATTTAGAATCCCTCGCCTTCGGTAAACGTCGCATCCCCTGACAATTCTGATGCCGCCAATCCTCCTTCTCGAGTTGATGTGGTAAGAATGAGTAGAAACCTGATAAGCAGTCAAATTGTCGGCTTTGTCTTAATATTATAATAATGTATATTGGCTCAGTTAATTGAAAAATGTGGTTAATCTATCTAGGACGAACTGAATATATCATCGGAACGCCGCGTTGATGACCCAGTGTCTGGCGTCGTTAATAAAATTCTATCAGAAGAGGGCATTGATAAAGTAAGTTCTCTATACTATATTTCCATATATAAATCTATATAACTACTCCATTTGTTAATAGATTCCATTCTATGTGCTTTACATTGGCAGAACCCGGTCCGACCCTCCGCTGGTTCTGGAACTCATGTACCTCAGACATCATTAGATGTCAATCCGGAGAAAGTGGGTCTTGATGGTGTGCATGACGATCGTGGTGAGGCTGATGTTGGGAATAAGGGTGAGGATGTGGATGAAGATGATGTTACAATTACTAAAGTTCAGGTATAATGCTTTACCTTCTTCCCAGCTCAAATGTAAAGTGTGTTTGCAGAGGTGATAAGTTTATGTTAATAGGCTGGACGAGTGAACACTGATGCAGCCGGTGGTCAAGCCGATGGTGGCAGACGTTTTAGTAGACGTACGCATACAAGTACGAAACGCTACACTCCTCCTGCACCCGCCGTCCGTAAGAAAGATGAAAACAAGAAAGTGGCGCGTCAAACTGATGATAATCCTGCACCTCCTAAACGGGTTAAAAAGGTGGCGGCTGAGCCAAGTAACCCAAAGCCTCGTCCTCAAGAAAAACACACCTTTATAGGTGGCTTCTCCCCATTTTTTCCGCCAACCCCAGCTGCAAGAGAGGCCTTCCTGAAGACAATGGCGGAGGCAAAGTAAGTTGAAAGCATTTCATGGTTACTATTCCATTTGAAAACTATATATTCCATATGATATAATATGGTATAGTCAGGCAATAATCAACTAACGGTATTACCACTTTCCTTCAGATCAAATGCGCCATCCCTCGGGTCAATCAGTTCCATTGCTTCTTTGGATGATATGTTCAATTGCACTGGTGTTTGTTCGTATGAGGTAAGTTATAATCCTCACTGCTTTGCATAAATTTTGTTTCTGTATTTTCCTTCTTATTTATGTCTACTTTGTAGGCTGTGGATCGTGTTGTAGGTTGGATAAGAAAGATGCGTGACAGCAATCCATCTTCAAAATTTGACTTCATCCCTCCAACTTTTCCGGTGTCTCTGCGCAGTCAGTTCATGCACCGGCCACAGTGGTTTACGCAAGTAGACTTTCTCTACACTCTGATTCTGGTTAAAGACAGACACTGGGTTGGTATGATAGTAGATTTGCCTATGTGGGCCATCTATGTGGTGGACGCGAACCAGACATGTCCTCCTATTTCAGTGTTGAAAGATGTCGTCAACCCGATATCGATTATGATGCCGCACATGGTATCGAGGTTCTGTCTAACTTCACGACCTCGTGAGTTGAATTACCTTCCCTTCCCCATATCTCGCTTAGACATACCAGTTCTACTTGAACATCCAGGTATTAATCGCCTCTCATTTAAATTTTTATTTAACACACCGCACTATACCATACGCATATCCTACTATACTATATGTGGTAACTAGTATAGCATTCCACGGAGTATTTATAATAATCCTTTTCCTGTTGTTAGGGTACGCCGCGGTTGTGGCACTGATTCTGTTAGAGATTGCTGCCGTGGGGAAGCCTTTGATTGATCTGGCTCTCACTGAAGAGGAGGTTCGTGTTGCAGCGGAGAACTATGCGATCTCTACCCTGGGTATGTTTAAGGTGGTCCCCCCTAATCCTGCAGTTTAGTCGTTTTCAGAACTATACTACTTTATGTTCATTCGTGTTTGATGTAATCCACATTGTGTTGTTGTATTCCCTTTCTCCTACCTCTTTATGTTTTACTCTGTAATCCTTTGTTTCTTCAGAATAACAAACGATGATTTCTTATGTTTAACTTATGATGTCCTCAGTCCCAGGTTTCTTTATTCCATGCAATTAAAATAGTATATTTTTCGGGAGTTAGTGTTTACCGTTTAGAGTACTGATAGTACAACATGTGGAACGAAGGATATGCTAAGTCAGTCTCTCTTGAGTCATACCCAAGTTTATGTTCATCTACAAAATCCTATGTAAATTAAACACATTCCATCTATATTCCATATTGTTTGGCCAATCTTCCGGTACTAACTATTCCATATATGACGGTTGATAAATTCACATTGGAAGGAGTAATGGTACTGTCTATATGATTAAGGGGTCGGGGAGGGTATGGGTTTAGTTTTCAAAAATGGTGGGGTTGTTGGTGTTTACGTTTGTATCATACAAGTGGGTATTGTATTGGGTTTAGGGTTTAGGGGGGGTGGGGTGGGGGGTTTGGGTTTAGTTTTCCGTACGGGTTGGTTTGTTGTGTTTAGGTTTTCTTTTTAGTGTCAGTGAGTGGAAATGTATTGGGTATAGTGTTGAGGATGTGTTCTTTGGTTTCCTGGGGTTGGATTGTTGGGTTTATGTGTCTTTTTAGGGGGTGTTTTTCAAATTTTTTTTAACTCTGTAGAGTTCCTTTTGTAATAGGTATTGGTTTGTATGCGAATTTCAGCTTAACCATATTAACTGTCGTATAGTATAGTCTTCTAAAGAATGGTATAGTACGTTGAAGCTTATGGGTTCATTCTAAGATATTTATGTTGTTTATGGTTATTGGTGGGGGGGGAGGTTTCGTTTTCTGTAAGCGTGTGGATGTTATGTTTAGTATTTCGATTGGTAACGACTTAGAGGACTAATTATAGTATAGTACTGGCAAAAACAGTATAGAATAAACAATGTAAACACTAAATGCTTGTCAGATATGTGGACATAGTACATAACTGCACTATTAATATTACACAAAAGAAAAGGTCTACCGGTGTTCCGTACAACAACCACAACATGTCTAAAAGGGGGCATTGTATTGGGTTTAGGGTTTATGGGGGTGGGGTGGGGGTTTGGGTTTAGTTTTTCATACGGGTTGGTTTGTTCTGCTAAGGTGGAAATGTTAACGTGTGTACAGGTATTGGATTTAACTGTATAGAGTTCCTTTTGTAATGGTTATTGGTTTGTGTGCTTATTTCAACTTCACCATATTAACTTTAATATAGTATAGTCTTATAAGAAATGGTATAGTACGCTGAAGCGTTACTTCTAAGATATTTATGTTGTTTATGGTTATTGGGGGGGAGGGTCGGTTTCGTTTTCTGTAAGCGTGTGGATGTTATGTTTAGTATTTCGATTGGTAACGACATAGAGGACTAATTATAGTATAGTACTGGTAATAAATAGTATAGTATGAACAATCTACACACGAAATGCTTCAAAGATATGTGGACATACTACATAACTGCATTATTAATATTATACAAAAGAAAAGGTCTACCGGTGTTCCGTACAACAACCACAACATGTCTAAAAGGGGGCATTGTATTGGGTTTAGGGTTTATGGGGGTGGGGTGGGGGTTTGGGTTTAGTTTTCCCTACGGGTTGGTTTGTTGTGCTGAGGTGGAAATGTTAACGTGTGGAAAGGTATTGGGTTTAGTGTTGATGAAGGGTTGTTTGGGGTGTTGGGGTTGGATGTTGGATTTATGGGTCTATTTCATGTATGACGATTTATAATATCACGTTACATTGGATAATCGTAATGTGTATAAGGTTACGGGTGTGAGGGGGGGGGGGAGGTTTGGGTTTAGTTTTCGATAAGGGTGGGGGTGTTGATGATTAGGTTTTGTATTATTAAAAGGTGTTATTGTACTGGATTTAGAATTTAGTAAGAGTGGAGATGTTGTGTTTAGGATTTCTATTGTTAACGGTTCGAATGTATTAGTAATAGTATAGTACTAATTGCAAATGGTATAGAAACAACAACCTAAACGCTTAAGGCTTATAAGGTGTGAGCAAATAGTGGAGAACGACATTATTAATATTAGACAAAAGAGAAGGTCTGGTGTGTTCCGTACAACAACCACAAGAGTTGTGATTATTTGGTTAAAGGGGTCTACATAACATAATATGTACATACCAAATAGATAGATATATAACCGTGAAGCATATACCATTCTATTTGGTTAAAACACTGTTTTCACCCCTTTCCACTTCTTGTACATGCCCGGTCTTTAGACGACACTGGCTACTGCATAATCACCCAGTTCCCAAAATATTTCATCGAACGGCCTTCTGCTGCCTTCTCCTTAGTTATAGCTTATCATATTGGGTTGCGGCAGGATGCCCTGTTGTGTCCCGAACGGCCACAACGTTTTCATTTTCTGTTTGACGAGCTTTCTCATTTCTACATACCAAAGTTAAACAGATATCATTCTTGTCTAAATGTAGAATATATAACGTTCCATATTAATAGGTATTACGACAATATTTACATATTGTACTTTATATTTGGTCCATTTGAACAATTTCCTATTCAGGCTGACTATTCCATAAGTTTAGCTAACTATTCCGTTCTTTGATTACAAATTTCATCAATGGTAGAGTAGATTACCTTGTACTCCCCACGTGATAGGATGCGGACTTTCCTAGAACGCCTAGGTGGGCGGCGTACTGCCGGTGGAAGTAATGGAGCTCTAATTCCAGATCCGAGTTCTAATCCACCAACAGATGGGACCGGATAGATTTTTCCGATGAAGCCTTCGCGCCATGTTGGTACACGGTAAGCCGGTGCCACCAGCGCATCTGATGGAAATCCAACCCTGGTGGAACAAGCTAGCGCATGCATACAGGGTATCCCTATTAGTTGATACTCACCACATGTGCAAGTACCGGGACCCAATAAAACTGTGAAGCACTCCCCGGCGGGGTCCTGCACTTGGTATTCAAGATCGGCTATATCACATACAGCCATAGCGGTGGAGAGATCAAAGTTTTCCTCCACGAGTTTCCTGACATTTGGGGTAATAGTTCCTTGCTCCCGAGTTGATTTCGCTCGACGCAATGCGAACCAAGACATAACTGTTGTACGTATGTACTCAAACATGGTAATGAGGGGATATTCACGTGCTTCCTTAAGCACCCCATTCCAGGATTCATCTATGTTTGAATCCATGATGTTGAACCTATTCCCCCTGAAATGAACCCTAGTCCACTGGTCGAACCCTGTTAACAACATTAATAAGCAGTGGCCAGTTTTATATTTAGTACTTTATTGTATTGGATAGAATGGAAATAAAGCAATATAGTATAGTATCGTCGGATATTATATAATATCAGATATAATCGTCACCTATATCAACCAAGTAAGCCGCGCAATTTGGGCTGATTTTCTGAATTTCAATAAACTTCTTATTAAATTCAGTCACAGTGAAAGCTCTTGCAGCAGCGGACATAAGGTTGGCGAGTCTGCTACTCTTGTATTTTGCCATCACATTTCTCCACAGATGGACAACACATATGACATGCTGAGCATGGTTGTATACCTGTACAAGTACAAATATATTATATAGTCAGTTAATGTTACATATAGTATAGTTGAAAAATAGAATGTGTTAACTTTAATGTTCACTGAAGATTGTCCGGATATTTACCTTCCTCAGTCCAGTGGCGATACTTGGATGGCGATCAGAGATGAAAACCAAGCCCGGGGTATCGACAACAAAAGTTTGTAGCCTCTGGAAAAACCATTCCCAAGCATCGTCATTTTCGTTATTAACAACAGCAAACGCAAGGGGAAATATTTGGAAATTCCCATCTTGTGCTGAGGCTGAAAGTAGACACCCACCATACTTCCCTTTAAGCGACGTCCCATCAACAACAATAACTTTCCGCATACACGAATACCCTGCCACCGATGCTCCATAAGCAACAAAACAGTATTGAACCGTGTTCCACCTTCTTCTTCATCCGTACTTTCCATGTAGCATACGGTTCCTACATTAGAAGACTGAAGGAGTGCCAAATATGGAGGTATCAGTGCATAACTCCCAACCATGGTCCCCATTGCCTGCTCCATCGCCATCTCTCTAGCTCTCCAAGCTTTCCAGTATGAAACGTTGACATGAAATTCATCTAGCAATATTTTCCTTATTGCGGCGGCAGTGGGGCCCTTCTTAATACCAACAAAACTAGATTGCAATATCTGGCCAATCACGATAGTCGTTGCAAGTTTGTGGTAGTTTCTACGGTCGTCAACGGTGCAAGAGTGAACTAGGTTAGCTTGTCTGACTTGGAAGTTCCCACTGGCATCTAACAAGACCGCATACACGCGCCATGGGCATGCATCACCAACGCATTGTGCAAGTAGTATGGAAGGGCTTGAACGAGTTGTCTTGAAATGGAACTTCCGGTTTATAGCATGTATTGCAAGTTTGATTTTGCAGTCGGCTTTGGATTTGAAAACACGACCCACATAAAAGTCATCTCCCTCGTATTGGATGTTGGCCAAAGCCGTGTCAACCCCTACAAAGTCAATGAAACATTCAGATGCATGTCAATTGTTTTATATAATATGGAATTAGTTACTACATTCCAAATATAGTATAGAAAGCGGGCATTAGAAATCCATTCTATCAAATTTCATTCCTTATGATGTAGCTTTACATTTGTATTTACTTAGAAGTTATTTTTTACCTGTTCCCTCCCGATTGTTGAATACAGGTGGAGCATCCCTTCCAAAAAAGCTGGCGTATACGGGTTGTTTAGCATCTCGTGGAGTGCTTAATCGAATTTACCCCAGTGTAGACCATCGTCTACTGGTAATTCTTCAGAATCATCTGAACCAGAGTTTGAATCTCCAACTCCACCGTCAGTGTCTGGAATGCCAGCATTTCCAAATAATAGACGTCTCCGGACCGGCCTAGACCCTTCTCCGGTTTCACCAACAACCGGGGGAACAACAGGAACGACCATGTCATCATCTGAGTCAGACTCTGATTCTGTTTCCTCTTCCACAGGACGTTTGTTTTTTCCCCTATCATTCGGGCCTGTCTGACGACTGGTAGCGCGGGTGGGATCACCTCTTTCTGTGATTACTATTCCACCTGGAGAAGGTGGAATAGTAGGGAGTCGTTCTTTAGATCGCACCGCCTTTGAAACAAAATAGTCCGAAAATTCATGTGGAATCGCCTTTGTTTTCGGTTGAGTGAGTGTAATGGTCAGTGGGGTTTCGGATAGTGCAAAGGTATGCCAGTCTTCTTCATCGATTCCATCTCCACCATCCTCGGCCATAAGCACCCTCTGTTCTGTCTCGCGCTTCTTAGTAAGTAGCTTCCCTCCATGTGATTGGCGGTAGATAGAGACATATAGAGGAACTTCTTCAATAGATCTCCTCATGTTTAGAAACACACCGACTTCTGTGTCCTCGGTTATGTACTGAGGCATTTCGAGCTCCGCATCTCCAAAGCTCACCCATTCGGGATATTGATATGAAAGCTTGAGCGTAGCATCTGTCGATGATAGTTGATAGCGTTCTCTCACCGAAGTCAATAACTCTGTCATCGTCATCCCGTGGACAAGTAAGACTTTATCCTGCCCTGTCATCTGTAGGTTGGAGGAAAAAAATTACTATCTCAGATCTACATCAAATGGTCCATTCCATATTGAGACAATCATACATATTAAAGACTATACTGATCATCAACTACAAATACAGATAAATACAAGGATTAGTTGGTTGTTACTGATGATTACCTGTTCGAATCTGCTGAGCATTAACTCGTTCTCTGCTTTCACCTTCGTCAATGTCTTTTTCTTACTTAACAACGAGATGGACAGACTGTCAAAATATATGGAATGCTAGATATTTTATGAGGGTGGTCTATTCTCATCCACATATTTACTGAACTCAGTAAATAGCATGCGGTTATTTTCATGAGGACGTGGCTTCTACTCTCTCCTTATGATATGCACAGTGTATGGTGAATATCATCCATTCCTTCTTCCCGCAACGTCATCTCTTTCTCTATCACATCGTCATCTATTTAATTTCCTAAATGTCATTTATCTCTCTCTCACCGAAGACTTGTAAGCGTTGAGGGTAGAACCGGATGAGGTGAGAGACAATTGGTACCCATTTAATTATGTCAAAATCATGTTCATATACTTAATTTCCCTTCCAGACTTAGCTATTTCGCCAATTAGCCCTTATTTGTGAAATAACCAAAAAAAAAACTAAAATTAGTTTTTGGCTTCATTCCAATTGTATGTTTTTACATGCAAAATTTATTTCAATATATAGTTTCATAAAAGATACTTTATTTAACAATAATGGCCATCAAAACAAATTAAAACTACTATTATTTATACAAAACATCATATATTTTTATATACAAATTATTATAAATGAAAAAATAATCTGCGGATCTGATTCTAGTTTTATTTTAAGATAGCAGACTTGAATTAGGGTTTCAGATATAAAAAAGAGCGAGGAGGATCATGAGGTCAAAGGAAGGAGATGATACAGAGTCTCTTTCTCTTCCTGTGGATTTGATAATAGAGATTCTTACGAAGCTGCCTCCGAGATCTTTGTCAAGGCTCATCTGCGTGTCAAAACTCTGGTTATCTATAATCCACGGTAAATATTTCAACGACTTGTACCTTACTCGATCTTCCACACGGCCACGTCTTCTTCTCCATCGCTACTGCCATGATACGCGGCGTTCTCACTATTCTTCTCTCTCAAGTGAACCGTCTCTTGGTGATAGTATTACTCTTCCAGGGTGTCAAATTTCTCCACCAGTCCGTGGCTTGATCTGTTGTGTAGATCATGACTCCAGTATTGTCGTGATTGGCAATCCTAGCACGGGCCAGTTCCTAACTTTAACTGATGCCATAACTGACATAATCTTTTTTGGATATGATCCGGTTAATGATCTATATAAAGTCCTTTCCATGTATTTCGTTCATGATATAGATGGATCAGTGGTTCTTGAAAAGTCTCAAGTTCTCACTTTAGGAGGAGCTCAAGAATCATGGAGAGTGATCGAATGTAAGTATCCGTATTACCCAGGAACACAAGGTATATGCCATAATGGGGTTGTTTATTATGGAGCGTGGTCTAACCTCACTGACAGAAGATCTGTAGTAGTGGGCTTTGATTTGAGATCTGAAGAGTTCAGTCTTATTACATTACCTGAGGATGTTAAAATCGTATCACGTTTTGAGTCTGATTTGGTGCGCTACAACGGAAAGATAGCCTTAGTAAATGTTTCACTGACCCGTAAATTCGACCTATGGGTTCTAATGGATGTCAAAAAACATGAGTGGTCAAAATATTCTGTCGTTGCTCCTACTTGTGACTTCTTCCGTTGCAGGGGTACTATTGAAACCGGAGAGCTAATATTTGAACAATTCTATTTTGGTGACCAGTTTTCAATTCTCTATTACGATCCCAAACAAGACAAGGCTAGAAGAGTTGACCTCGAAAGAAGAGGAGATACTACGTCTGGTGGTAGGAAATTATTCGTGGATCACGTAGAGAGTCCTATGTTTCTTCCAAGGAAGTTTATCCATTGATGGCTGGTGGCTGGAGTTTCCTAAATCAATTGCTCTGTTCGAATCACAGATTGAAATGAAAGTATTGATGACATATTTGGGGAGCCATTTTTTATTTATTATGAAATTGTATGCTTATGGGTATGCAAATGCGTTGGCTTAAAGTGAATTCTTCTCTTTTTTTTCTCCTGAAACTTTAGTTTCCTTATATGATTAGATTTGCAGAAACCCAGATATTTGCGTTGTATTAGTTCTTTTCTAAAAGAAAACATTTGTCCAGTCATTTGATATATTCTTATATTGTTCATCTTCGTATATGAATCACAACTAGCAAGAAACACTGACTAATGACTATTTCGGTTAAAATAGGTAATTCTTGGCTACTGAAGAATCAAGGCTTCCTTTTCAGCCCCATGCTCAACCAAAATACTCTTCAAACTTTCAAATTCTGTTTCAGGACTTTCAACGTATTCAGTGAGCTGACTTGACCTTGTACGCATGGTACTGTCCGTGTCTTAAACTAGCAACATTCCGTTGAAGCCTAAAACCGATAAGAATTTCCAAACATGATAAATGGTCAAAAAAGATTAAAATAACTGACGTAAAATGTGGAGTCAGAAGAATCTTGTATTAGATTATGGTGATTATTGTTTGTGGTTTTTGCTTTAGTTTTTGGTTTTTGTTTTTACAAAAACCATTTTTCATCCAATTAAGTTTTAGTTTTTTGTTTTGCTTTGGTAAAAACCATTTGATTTTCCAATCAAGATTTTTAATAAATAGATTTCCTAAAATTTAGGAGAAACTAAATTTTGAAAAGTTTAACCAATTTATGAAGAAAAACTAAAAACCAACTTTTGTGAGCTTCTATTAAAAAATGAATTTTGATTTTTTTTCTATAGAAACTACTACGTTTTAATTAATTAATTAATAATATTTTTCATAACTAAATTATCATACAGTGTTTTGTACATTAGATATCATATAAACAATAATGTCAAATAATGTATTTGTGTTTCATATCTGAAAAATAAAGTTATATATTTTATAAATAAAATAAATTAATTTTAAAATTAGTCATTAATTTCTATAGTACAAAAATTGAATATTTTTAATAATTATTAGTCACATTAAAAATAACTAAAATTAGAAAAACATAAATATTCTTTATTAATACAATATATTGTATTAATCTTGAAAAATAAAAATAGCCATTCAAGTTTAAGAAAATATAAATAATTTATAAATTTATAATTAGTTTCACAATTTTACCTATTTTTATTTTTGTATATTTTAGAATATTTATATAAGAACAAATATTGCTATTCAATTATTTACAAAAATATTAAAATTATAAAATATTGGAATTTGATAAAAGGAAATTCGTTTTTACTATTTTCCTATATGTTTTATATTATTTTTCAGTTAAATTTTTGATTAGATATATAATAAATCAATAATATGTAGTAGAATGTATAGTATGTGTTTAAGATTATGTTTTAATGTTCAAAAAAAGAGAAGATTGTTTTTAATATTAAGACTTTTTTAAAACCTCTTTTTAGGAAATCACATTATATATAAAATATAATTTCGTTTTTAAACATTATAATTTTTTATTTTACTATTATATCTATTATTTAGAATTATAAAGAAAAATAAAATTGAAATTTAATTGGAAGAAATTAATAAACAAAAAGAAAATAAATATTTTAATAATTGTCATTTGATAAAAGGAAATTTGTAATTACTAAAAATATGAAAATTATATAAAATTGGAATTTACATAAAATGAAATTTGTTTTATTATTTTCCTATATGTTTATATCAATTTAAATTTAATAATGTTTATTTTCATTATGTATGATATTTGGAAAAGATAAAAAGGAAGTAAAATTACAAATCTCAATAATAGTAAAATACAAATCAAATAAATAATAAATAATATCAATTAAATATAATATTTTATTTTGTTAAATATATCTCGTTAATTAACCGTACTGAAAATTAACGTGAGCGCGACATGTATGAAACTGATTTCTCAATTAATAGTATATATATACATGCTTATTTTATCTTAAGGTGAATTTTTAACGGTGTAGCCTCTTGTTTAATTTTCTAACAATATGGTAAAATCAGACATGCAATTTTTATTATATAATTAGAAATATTACTAATGAAAAATTAAAAAGATTTTAAGAATGAAAAACACATTTTCATAAATTTGCTTGTCTTGAAAATAAAATTCACATGGAAGAAAAAAATCCACCAATTTATTTTCCACTATCGCACCAAAAGGAAGTAAAGCGCTACAGAGTGTTTGATTTTGTAATGGCTGATTGAAGAAAACACAAGGGGTCAAATGTTGATCCACTCTTCAAATAGAACTTGGATTGACCAGGATTCAAAACTTTGAAACGAGACTCTCTCCATCTCGTTACTTCATTGAATACTTGCACGGAAAATGATATATACAAGGCTTGAATATAGTAATAATTAAAAAGGAGTATGTGTAAATTAAATTCAGGGTTAGAGTCACGCGTTTCCTCGGGTTCCTTATTATCATAAAAACCTATTTGAATACTTTTGCTCCATGTGTTCACTCACTCTCACACACATTCTTCATTCTTCAAGGATCACACATACATTCTTCCACAATTTGTTTTAGTCATCAATAGTTTATTTATAACTTCGAAGATCCTTCGCTTGCTCTTCTCTAACAAGTCCGATTTGTAATTTGATTTAACCATCTCGTCACCATTCAAAAAGATAGTACTCATTTAACAAATTGCGAAATATTTACTTCTATAAAGTTATCTACAACATTAATGAAACTATATTCATCGATATATCGTAATTGGCATATCTATATAGGTTATAGTCTCTTTGTTTCAATAATTTATTTGGGTTTATAATGATATAAACCATATTTTAAAAGCATCTCAAATACTTAGGTAATAGGGGAGGCTGATGCTTTGGCTAAGTCTCCCTGCCCTTGCTTTGTTAAACTCTTCCTCCTCCGTTTTTGGAGGGTAAGGACTATCTTAGCTAATGAAGTGTTGTTTGATCAAAACAAAAAAGCATCTCAAATCAAATATATCTTCCTCCAACGTATCAACAGGGTATCCAAATCATTGTTAGATAGGTAGAACAAAGCAAGGGCAGGCAGAACACAAAGCAAGGGCCAGAAAACCTTATATTACCTTTTCGATTTGTAATGAACAAACCTACAATTGAATATGATGACTTTAGAGTTGCAAGTTACTGTATGTATAGAGATACCGAAAGATTACATTGTTGATAAATATTATGCAACTTTAACATGTATATATAATCCAAAATAAAGCTAAAAATGAATCTACATACAGTATTTATTATTATGAATGTCATATATCTCTCACATTTAATAAAGATGCAATGTACACTCAATCTCACTACCTCTCGGTTCTTTGAATGTTTTAAACCAGAAAATGAAATTGAAAAAACGAAATTTACAGAAACAAATTTTAACCAAGCAAAAATAACCGAATCGTCACTGATCCGTTTTCTTCAAGTCGCTGTTGACTTGACTACAAGAGACTCTTCTCTAAATCACATGCTTCATTATTCTTTTCACATTCTCTATAGTTACAAACTGATATAAACCCTAGAAACCATCCCTTTTTTAAAACCACTTTCCCTTATATTTCCAAAACATATCCTCTTTCTCTCTAACCTCAAACGACAACAACTTATGGGACTTTCCGGCAAGACCCACCACCAGTTCAACATCGAACTTCACGAAACTTCCGAGAAATGGGCCATTCCTGGAATCTCCTTACGTGAGCCGATGAAGCCGATTAGCCTCCCCTCAAGTACCGTAGCCGACACGGAGAGTGACGTTCATCAAGATCAGTGGCCGACGACTCCAACGGCGCCTTCCTTCAGAATACCGACGGTTTTCCCGTGTCCTCCGCCGCCAAAGAAACGAAAAGTATCGTCGAAGTTTGGCTACAGCGGCGCTAGAGAATTCTTCTCTCCACCGGATCTCGAGACCGTCTTCATACATAAAGCTACAGCCCCTTGATTCTAATGATAATTATCTCCTCTCTTTTTTTTTTTTTATCAACAGAAACATGCATTACTGAATTTAGAAAAAGGGTTTAACCCATCACAGAGAATTAATTATCTCCTCTCTCTAACCTATTTAGGTTGATAATAAATCTTATATTTATAAAATCAGTTTCTTCATTAGTTTAGTTCGTTACTCTTTAGCGCTTTCTTCGTTAATTTCGATTTATACAAGGAAAACAGTGTTACGAGTTAGAACAGTACTAGCTAAGGTTTTGAAACTCTATGCTCTTGTATAATTTGCTTTTTCAGTAAAACTGATGGTTATATAATTTGTGTCTTTTTACCTTTTCTGCCGTTACATATGTAAAACTCATTTGATTGTTACAATATAAAAAAATGAGTACTTTAGTATTTATTATGATAGGGTTAAATCAGTACGATCCTAACTATTGCATGCTCATGCGTATCAAATGACAACATGCATCTCAACTTCCAAAAAACCTTAACTAGCCTGAACATGTATAACCAAAAACGTACAACATCTTTTGCTTCCTATATCTTTTAGTTTCAAGACTTTCAATTAACTGGAGAATGGTGAGTTTTCTGTGTTTTGTTTTATTTCTACATTAAGTGTCGGAAAGTAAAAATATATCCACTTTTCTGTATCCTTCGAGCAGTCTTGAGGTCCACCTTATTGGAGATAAATATTTCATCTTTTAGTTTAACCTAAAACAAGATTTTGACCCGCTTTCAAAGCGCGGATTTGTTTTCTTTGACATATTTATTATTATAACAAATGTGTTTATACATAAAATATATATCAAGTGTCTTAATGATTTTTGTTAGCATTTGTTTTTATGTTTTACGTTAATTTTTCATCTATACAAAATGTCAGTATTGTGAAATAATTATTTTTTTACTGAAAAATACAGTAAGAAATTAACTTTAAAATTATTTTTAGTAAAATTAATTTGTACATTGACTTATAAAATTATTAAAATATTTAAATGAATTGTAATATTATTTAAACTAAGACAGGGTGTATTGATATCATCTATTACATTCATATCTAATTTATGTTTATGTTTATTAATTGTAAATGTGAAATTATTAATTATAAATGTGAAATTTTTATATAACTTCAAAAACTATGTTTAATATTTAATGTAAAGCCCATATAATATAAACTTGTTTGATAGAAATTTATCTAATAAACCATTGCAAACACATAATTGTTTATCTAAGTATAGAAGTGGTGGGCTTTAAATTTTCGAAAAAGTCTTAAAAACAATTGAAAAGGTAATGGAATGTTTTGTAATTAATAGGAAATATCAGGGATATAATCCTAAGAAAGATTCTGTTTTAATAGTATAGATATTTTCAAGCTAGATAATGATGTGAAAGAGTTATGATTTCACAATCGTTATACTTATAATTACTTTCTACAATGTAAGGGTTTTTGGCTTATTAACCCCCCCCCCCCCCCCCCCCCCCAATTGTTAATATGGCATAATTAAGCTCTTTAGGAAACTTTTAAGGATGTCAATAAAAAGGAGTTAAGAAGATTTTCAATAATATTCCATTAATAAATAAACTAGCTAGCATAAAATTTACAAACTAATTAAATCAGATAATTGGTTATTATTTTCTTATTGTTTTTAAATTTAGATACATGATAAATATACTTTTATAAATAATTGTTTTGGATATAAAATATGACTTTGTATATCCAAAAGTGTGATTTTTTTATAAAACTAAAAAATGGTAGCGCCAAAATTTTCTTTAAAACTTTTGGGTGCCACCTTAAAAACAGTAGTTAGTGTGATATAAACTTTTACATGCGTTCTATGGTTTTGTAAGCAGAAGCTATTATAGTTTCATTATAGTTTGGGCAGAGAAAGGGTATCAATTATTTGACGGTAGTTTCAAATCGACTTGACTGAAGTTGTGGCGGTATTAATGGATTCAGAGAAGTGCCCATTTCTTGGATACTGCATGAGATCCGACATTTTCAAAATTTGTTCCCCAGGTGAAAGGATACTCACTCTCCTCGTGAAGTGAATTTATGTGATGAGATCTCTTTCTAAGTTCTGTGTTTCTTTAAATTACCTTTAACGCAAGATTTTGTCTTAAAATATTACTATATGCTTTGGTTTCAGATCTTAAAATAACCCCAATCCGCAACCTCAGTCATAGAATAAATAGAATCGTAGGTCAATAAATTAAATTGCACATCACAAAACTGTAGTTCGAACTCCAACTAAACCTTTGGAAAAATATTTAGCACCATATTAGATAGCAACTTAGCCACTGATATTATCTTTTTTTTTTAAATGAGTACGGTGGAACCACTATTGTATCACTCTGTTTCGCAACTTCTTCCTTCGAAAACTTCTCCTCTACTCATCGTGACAACTTAGAACCATAAGCACTCAAACTTAAAAAAAAATACTTTTGTAGTCTAGGAAAACAGAAATCAAATTTAGTTTGATCTCTATTCTGAAACCATGTGAAATAAGAAAACAGCTTGATTGCCTTTAGCAGATTTGGTTAAGCTCCAACTTATCTCGACTAAATTCATATATATCAACTAAATACATATCATTATCCAGTAAGAAACATTCCTTACAAAACTAGTGGGTTTAAGATAATTCAAACTAACCATGCAATGCCTATACACTAATCCATACCAACCAGTAAACGTGATTTTTCGTGCATTAAGATTGCAGGAATACAAACAATAAAACAAAGGCAAAGGACTTTTGACTACCACTTAGATGCTAGACCGGCCTTTAACAGAGATACATACAAGAGCTGGTTCCATGTGTCCGGCACACCCGGCAAGCACCAGTGACTACAATCTTGGTGGCTCACGGCCTCTCTTTTCTCCTTTTCCGTCTTGTACACCGTCCTATATATAGAAGGGTGACCATCTTTTCTGAAATCCGTTAGCCGGCTTATGTTCATGTAAATCACCGGTGTTTTCATTTTATCACGGAGTATGTAGTCGAGAGCTTTCATCTTTGAAGGATACTTTTTTAAGTAATGCGTGTTATAGATTGGTTCTGTTTCATTATGGCATTGTCCTCCTGAGTTCCATGGCCCTCCTCTATAAAAAGAACATCGGTTCAATACGGCTAATAACAACGTTTTTGAAGAAAATATAAAGTATTTACCTGAAATGTGTTTCGGAATAGCCTCTAAATACAACATGGGTTTGGTTGCGGTCGATGTTCTTGTCGACCCATTTGGCCCAAGTGGTGAGAGCTCGTTTATAAGCTTCGAGAACCTTGAGCCTCGGGTACACTACGTTACCCTCTTGGTAATAGTTTTCTCTGCCAAACAACATCAAAGTCACTGTTAGGCCTGCTAAGAACCGGACCGTACCAAAAAAATTGAAACCGAACCAAATTTCATAAAACTCGAACAGATCCTATATCTCTAGAACCGAAAAACCAAAAAAAAAAATGAACTGCTCATCCCTAGTCACTGTTAAATAAAACAATGTTACAGAATTATATACCCTAGCTTTGTTTTGTCATGAGTCCACCAATGACCAGTATTGAATATCAGTATATCAGCATCTCGATACATGGACGTCGTCTTGTCCATCATATCCAACCTTAAAGTCTCCATCGTAGTCCCGTTCACGCCTCTAAAACTTGATTCCCTTACAAAGAAGGGCGAGCCAACGAAATCAACCGTGCAGTTATAGTCCTCGAATCTGAACGCGTAGAAGCCTCTCTTCTTGAACTCTCTTCTCCCTGAGATCTCATAAACTCGTTTCTTGTCCTTGAGGCTGTGTCTAAGAATGCAAACAAGAGATTCCCACATGTTTCTGTTTATCGAGTCCCCAACAAAAACAAGCTTCTTCCCTCTAAGCTTCTCAAGAAAGTCTGTCCCGTTTAACCTTTAAGATTCCAAACACAAACACGTTGTAATAATCCAAGAAACAAGAACATCAAGAACCAAAAGGTAATAAATAATAACTTACCTGGGGATGTCGCACCCGTTAGGCTGCCATTTCCATTTAACGTAACCATCATCAGGTCTTTTATTAGCGTGACAGTTGAAATCTCTGTCTATATACGGACACGAACCAGGCGGGTAATACGGCATCGTTTCATCGTAAGCTCTCACCCAGTTTCCATCGTAGATATCACAATCCTCGTAAGAGCCTCTGCTTCGATCTGCTTCCACAGTGGCATTCTTCTCATTGCTCGAGTTTGCAGGCACAAACCTACCTCCCAGATCAGATACCAAGCTAGAGCTGTTGCCTACACTTATCGTAGCATTTGCTTCGAGGGTATTTTCGTCATTTCGGACTGAGACTTTTCCATCTTCAGACAAAGTCGAGTTAATCACTGTTTCTCCAGATCTTGGTCCAGATTCAAAGCTTGAGACTTCACCTTCTCCAGACAAACTTGTATTCTTCGAACCAGTATCTCTTGTTTGTACTACTTCAGGCTTCTTCTCTTCGACTTGATTGGAAGAAGAAGATGACCCTGAAGAATTGAATTGAGGTGAAACAGAAGAAGGGATGTTAAGATTGGAGTTTCTGAGACCTTGAAGCAGAGGAGAGACGAAGGGGACATTGAAGGAGGAGTTAGTGAGGGAGAGAAGTGTGAGGATAACGAGAGAAGCTGCGATTCCTAGTCCGAATCTGGAAAGGATGTTTCTTCTTCTGGCAGAGAAGAACTGGTCGGGGAACAAGAGCTTCTTGGACGAATCCATATTGTTGGTTCAGTCAAAAATGCAGTTAGAATGAACAGAGCATTGGAGACTTGGAGAAGAAACTGGAAAGTTAATAAAATGGTAATTTCTGGTTTATTTGTGTAAAAGAGAGGGAGACTTTTGTTAGATTTTGATTTAAGGTGAGAACTTGAGTTTGGGGGAAAACAGCGGTTTCTCTCGAGGATGACGATTTCGTTTTTCAGTTTGATGTTTGAGAAATGTTAAATTAGTCTCTTTGTTAATGAATGTTTAGTCACTTTCTCTGTTAAAGTATGTCAATAATTGAGAAATTATGTGGGTTTTTTTTTTTTTTGCGAATTATGTGGGTTTAGACTTTAAAAATGAATTATTGCGTTTTCATTTATTATATATGATATGAAGTTATTATACATATCATAAAAAAATATTTTCTTTTATCAAATATATAAGAAAAAATAAAATTAATACTGAATATATAAAATAGAGGAAATATTATAATATTAAGACTTCTAAAATATAATTAAGGTTAAAGACTCATTTTTCAAAAAAAAAAAATTCGGTTAAAGGGTACTCTAAATTAAACTATTCTCAAACGAGGTACTAAAATTTAGATAATCTAGCACACTGAGCTAGAACTTATTGGATTCAATCTTGAAAAGAATTATGCATTCGCTCATTTTATAATTTTGATATTTTCCTTAATAGTTTGAAACTTTTAATTAAAAAGTATAATTGGAAAGTTAGTGGATAGTGGTAATGGCCGAAAATACCGAGCTAGCAATTTACTAGATTTAAATCTTGAAAATAATTAAAGTTAAAAAAATTAACCTTTAAAAAGAATTATGGAATTGCTCATTTAGTCATTCCATATTCTTAATATTTTTTTCCTTTATAAATTTAGTAAATGAATATAATTAGGAAGTTTTTCTTTTTTTGTTGTTCACATATGATTAGGAAGTTTGTGTTAAAAAATGGAATATAATTAGGAACTTAATGGATCGTGGTAATGATCAAGAAATACGGCAGAGTACCACCGACTGCATCTAAGCAACGTGTCTTAAGAACGACTCACGAGACTTTGGACCGACATCATTCCCTTTAACAGCGTTTGCTTATTGCCGCGTGATCTGACGGCTATTATGTGGTCTCTCAGTTGCAGGTGCACGCTTCGGTCCTCACACCTGATTAGCCTCCACGTTTACGACTCTTCTTGGCTTAAATTCGCTGATGCACAGCTGAGAGAATAACGACCATTGTATGTTCGTGGCTCTGTCTTGTGGCTAGAAATTGCGAGGAAAAAAAGTTGTAATCCTGGATAAAGTCTTGACCGGATACAATCCGGCTCGCTTGAACCACGTCCGGTTTAAGAGTTTGTATGGATATAGAAATTTGTAACCGTTTTAAAGCTAAACCAAAATTCAGTTCTTTTTTTGGTTTACGATATTTCCATTTATGTTTACAAAATTTCAATCTAATTATGCTGGATCCAGACATATGTTCAAGTTTACACAAATGCATGTAAGCATTTCGATGTACATAACTTGCAAGGTTTCAAAAACCAAAAACGTGAAGACTAAATATTCTAAAACCGACTCGGACCAAATTTGAAATACTACAAATAGAGCTTATTCAAATAGAGGAAATTCAAAATCGTTTACGTTGGCCATGAAGTACCAGATTTTTGGACAACTTGATAGCCAAACTGTTATCACACAATATGATATTACTCTTTATTTGCATCAAACCAAACTCTTTTAAAATTCTTCTCATCCAAAACAAATTGACGACCAGAGTAAACTGATGCAACAAGTTTAGTCTCTTTTATCAAAAGTGTTACCATCTTACTTTATTAAAACTGAAGTACACTTATAGAATAACCATAAAAGTTACTTAATATTTACAGTCAAATGCCATTGAGAATTAAATTAGTTTTACATTAAAAATGATTGTCTTTTCCACTTATTCATTGTTTTCCTAGAATAACTCAAACTAACCACAAAAAAAAGAAACATATTATTAATAAACTCAAACAAACTACATATTTTTAAATAAATGAACAAACATAAATAATTCCCCTGCAATATCGACACCCTAACATTGCTTATTATATAAATCTCATCCTTAGCTTACGTAACCTGCACGAACATCAAATTATATAAGTAATTAAACTATGAAAAATTAACAATGATTCTCACACGAGTTGAATAATTTCAGTTCACTTAATTTCACGGTGGTGTCTGTAGCATATTTGTAACCACTTTATTATATTGAAATATTCCACTGACTTCCATATGTCCAAATAATTAATAATCATTATCTATCTTATTAAAATCTAATATTTTTGAATTGAAAATCTTTTTCCCTAACAATCTTCGGAAAAAAAAAATAGAAATATTTGCAGAATTTACTAATTTGTTTCTAAATAAGATTTCCCCTTCAATTTCGGAACAAGGAATATATATATATATATATAATTTGATCCATAACTACTAAACAATAAACATAATATTCGAATTTCAACAACATATTCTGCATACTAATCCAAACAAGAGATGCCTTACGAGGGTGGTTAAGATATTTCCTCAACTTTAGCGTTTTGTATTGCCTTCAAAAAAATTGACCCACACACTTGCGGAACAAGCATAAAATCTTATCATTTCCTATTTCAAATCATAACCATTAAGATTTTACCATAATTTCAAAAACAAGAAACATAATCAACAAAATATTATTTTCATTTATTTCACCTAATATGCCTTGCAAAATAAGCAAAGATATTTATTCTCAACTAGGGTATTGTCTCTCTACTATATATTCTATCCGAGTACAAACTCATTCTACACATTCTTTTACGACTTACTTCACAAAAAAATCATGTCTGCTAACAAAAGATTTCATTTGATCAGCGATCTTAAACCCTTTAAGGAAGTGTGGCATGTTCAAGTAAAACTGATTCACTCATGGATACAAAACCCACCTTACGCTGATGAAACATTAGAAATGGTTTTAGCTGATCAAACAGTTAGTTCTACTCTTTGTATTTTTTTTGAATTTTAGTAAAGTAGATCAGGATGATTAAGTGATGATCTAAGATAAATAACAGGTAAAACATTAGAAATGCCACGGTGTGATCAAATTATGTTACAGCAATATTTGTATTATGTGATGTATTTTTGCCATCATTTGTATAAAAATTTGATACATTATATAAGGTGTGAAAATTTTTAATTGCATTACGTAAACAGAAAAATACACCTGCCCGGTCGGGCGGGTCCAGATCTAGTATGTATTATTTCTTTCGTTCAAAAAAAAATGTTTTGTTTCTTAGACATCCAAGCTATTTTTACTCTAAAATAATGATTGTTATTTTTTTCTTACATATGTGATATTTTTCTCTGATTAGGACATATCTGTTTACACTCATATATGACTCCAAATGTTATTACGTAATATTTTTTTTCGAATCTACTTTTATTTCTTATTCTAAAATATAGATTAATGTTTTCCTATATTTAGAAAAATAAATAATATTTCTTATGTTAGAATCATATACAAGAGATAAATCATATTTTTTTATGGTTCTTTTGTTAAGAAAAAAAAACACAATGGGGATAATTTTAGAGAAATAAATGATATTTTTTTGTATTTAGATAAAATGATCGGCAACAATCGAATTGCCAGTTTCCGTGACATCGGCCTGGGACTTATTATCCGAGATTGGATTCGATCTGATATCCGCTCCAGATCCGCTCCGAAAATAAGATATATGGGATGTCCGGATCCGAATCCGGTTAGTAAAAATCTTGGATCCGTCCAAACCGAATCCGGATATGAATATCTTAATTTTTAAGTCTGGATATCCGGATCTATATATTTAAAACACATTAAATTTTTAAATTTCATTAATATTTAAAATTTATATATTAATATTTATACATAAATTAATTTTATAATATTATATTTTAGTTTTTACAATATTATAGACATATATATATATATATATATATATATATCTTGCATAAATATTTAATTTATGTATTATTTTTAAAATTTTAGTATTTTTTAAAAAAATATCTTTAATTATTTTTATGGATCTAAATCCGGATACCCGCCGGTAATAGAATATAAAGATGGATATCCGAAATCTGGATATACGAAAACCACGAATTCAGATCTGGATATTAAATCCACGGATCCAGATCTGTCTCAGGCGCCTACCGTGACAACGTTTGAGCAGAACCATGAGTAGAAATATAATTCACTTAGTTTAGAAGAATGAACTGAAGATATTTCTTTATTTATCTTATAGATAGATCTACTATTTTTGTCCTAAAAAGATCTATTTTAGACAAAATATAATACATTGATATGATCTTACAACCTATCTTGCTGTTATTATTTTTCTTGCTTTATCAATGTTGTTGTTGCTTCACTTTCATTTCCAGCTTTGTTGGCTTGCATTAAGTGACTGAATAAAAATATAAAGTCATTTTGGCCTTTGGGGATAATCTTTTGAATCATAAGATACAAGAATTCTTATGACATCCATTATACTTAGTTCTTTTTCCTGTTTGCTTTGACGACATGTACAAATGCGAAACATATGTGCACACTTCTACGCTCTTTTGATAGTGATCTAACTTGACATCTACTGTGCTAAATGCTTCCTTTTGCTGGAATGAGCGCGTCAGGTGTTCACAAATCAAGCAAAACAATAACCGAACCTAAACATCAAGAATATGATGACAAATTGATATTCAACAGTGAAACAGTAAGTAAAAAAGAAAAGAGTACAAAGATACTTGTTGTTTATTATGAATACAAATAAGAAACTTAAGAAAGTGAAACATATAATCCAACCATAAGTCTCAACACAAACAAGAAGGCGCATTTAAGTAACAAGATAGAGTAAAGGCTTATGCAGCGGCTGTGATGTACTCAATTGCCTCCTTGCAGATACCTGTCATTGTTGCTTCAGGACCATACACCTTGAAATCAAACAGAGAGATAAAACAGTTAGAATCGAGTAAATGGAAATGTATTGAGTTGATTTATTGTGTGGTACGTATGTATATACCTCGATGGGGACACCGATTTCATCTCCAAGGGATCTCATTTTAGCAAGTCCCTTTTGGTAGTTTGGTCCTCCTCTCCTCACATATATATGCATCCTTGCTGCTTTCAGCTTTGCTTCCTGTTCATTAACAAACAAAACAAAGAGTTGAAGCTTAAAGACCATTTCAGCAAGTAACTTTGGTATTTATTTACACTCATTTCTCCCTTACCTTTTCCTTGAGAGCTCGGATAATGCCATTGAAGGTAGCAGCAACATCGGTGAAGTTAGCAATTCCACCACCGATCACTAGTGCTCTAGTTTTTCCATCCGGATTCGCTGTAGCACACTGCATATTTGGCATATTCAGTGTCTTAATGTTTGGTTGGTTTCAGATGGTTTTATGTGAGGGGAGGAAACAATAAAAGACATCTTACATCGATGACAACTCTAGCGTACTGCAAAACCTCGTCTTCTTTGGGTGCTCCACTGTATTCAGCATAGTTTCCAAGCTCAGATGCATACCCCAGATCTCCAACCTGGATAACATTTTAGAGAACATCTCAGACACTAAGGCTTGTAAGTAGAAAAGAAATGGAGATTCTAAGTTTTGATAAAGCAAAGTATGGTTTTTCCATAAGTAGACATACCGTATCGGCGTAGATAACACTCGCACCTCCTCCAGCTACCATAGTCCAAATCCTTCCCTTGGGGTTCAGAACAGTGAACTTCAAAGATGCACTTGTCTGCGTATACAAAAGGTTCATAAGAGAATCATACAGAAACTGCTGTTTTCCCGAACCACAAAGTTATACACAGAATGGTAAATGATACCTTCTCATCTAGACCGTGGATGAAGCTCTCTGTGGGGCTCATCACTCTTCCAAATGGCATAGGGAACTCAATGTCGCCCCACCTGCAAAACGTGAGAGGTTAAGCATATCGCTTAAATAAAGCAACAAGAGTCGTGACAAGGAACAGCTGAGAGTCACACTTACTTCTTAAAGTTTTTGAAAGCAGCAGTGTCATCAAGCTCACCCCTCATATCCAGAGGATAAGGCTTTCCATCAACCAGTGCAAAGGGATTCATTTCCAAGAAAGTGAAATCAAGATCTAGTCCCCAAGAAGCAAAAAAAAGGCTTCAGTTTTCATCATTTGTTAATCTGCTTTTAATTGTGAGTACAACCAGTGATCTTTAACATACCTTGGAAAAGGGTGAAAATAACTTGAATAAAATCTTCAAGTTCCCCTTTGATCTGTACATGGAAACGTTATAAATCGAAATTGCAAGTCCAATTTTTTTTACTTGTCATTGTTATTGAGCTTTAATATTACCTCAAGAGGAAGGGTAGCAACAAGAGGTGCGCATATCTCAGGTGTCAAGGAAGAACCAGTGGGCACAGATATGGTCTTGACCTGTAGAAAGCAGAGTCCCAACTCAAATTTTCAGCTTTTATGATGATAGTAAAACAGACACAATAGGAATCAAAAGGAATAATACCTTGTCCCAGTTCTCCTCAATGTCAATCCCTCCGCACTCAGAAAAGCTAATGCTGCAGCCAAGTCTATCAGAGACAATGTTGAGATAAAACTCCTCATTGTGTGGAACAAAAGGTTCAACAATGAATGTTGTGATGGGTCCTTTGCATCCACTCATCTCCACCTGTTGATGTAAGATAAGACAAATCTAAGTACAGATCTCAGATCATTTTTAGCTCAAAAGCCTCAACAAGTTAAATAACAATACCTCTTTGCCCAAGCGGTCTTTGACAAAGGTCGCGACTTCAGCGAAGTCTAGTTTCAAGGCAACCAAACCGCTCTTGCCACGCTTACCAAACAACATGTCGGGTTTGACGACAAGCTTCTCGGAAGAGAGCCAAGGCTCCTTCTCAACTAGCTCATTAAGATCAGTCTCTTGGTTAATCTACACAACGTTAAATGTGTTACTAAGAAAAATGATTTCATGACGGAGAAAACAATGCACTTTAAAAAAAAAAGGGATCTTTTTTTTTAATACCTGAACGGATCTGATAGGGAGTTCTTTACCGGAAAGTCTTTTGAAATGTTCCTTCACGAGTCTCTTTGAGTCGTACTCTCTGATCTTCTTGCGTGCCATTTCTTCAGATCTGAAAACAGAGGAAACGCAAATGTCAGTTAAGTCTCACAGATCCAGCTCTCAGTGAAACACACACACACACACAAGATCACTCTTTTCGGCTAATCGTTCATTCGAGGAGATCAAATAGATTAAAACTTTAGGGAAATGTCAAAAAAACACCATATCGATCACAATGGCACAGGAGAGAGAGAAAGAGATGGTTTCTACACAAATTACTCTACGGGATATAGCTAGATTCAGAGGAGGGCATTCACAAATTGGATCAGAGAATGATGAAGAAGGAGAATGGCGGATCTTACCGTTGAGAGAGAGAGGTAGCTGCTTCTTCTTCGGTAGTTAGCGAACTAAATCGACACCTCTATGAGGTCCCTATTTATATTTGAACATTATCTTCTTCTTTTTTCTTAGTAACTTAATTTAAAATTTATTAATCTGTCCAATTACAGCTTTGAAAGAAAAGGAAAAACATTTGCTACATCTAATTTCTGATGTTATATAATTATAGTTGTTTTGTAACTAATTAAAAAAAAGGGAATTATAATGTATAAATATAGTTGTAGAGTCTTTGGAGTTACTCCTCCTCCATGATAAATAAAGCTGGTGAACGTGTTCCTCCTCCATTAAAGCTACCTAACTTGTAAGCCAACGTTTCATCTCCCAAACCAAACCAAACCATCTGCAGTTTTTAGTATTTTTTTCTATCCTATATTTTAATGCGGAAAATTCCACTATAATTTATTAACTAGACTTTTGATACTTCATTATATTCCTTACAAAACAATTTATCCAAAATCTTACCTTTAAAAAGTATAAAGTCAGATCCCATCAGGCTAAATTCCAAACCAATGTAGATCTCTGCAGTATTGATTCTTAAGTTTTTATTTTCTTAAGGAACCTCTTAACAAGAAAGAGGATTGTAACTTTGGCCACTTTCAACATATGTAGCATCACTTTCACTTCATCTGTTGCCACCAGATTCTTTGCCATAGATATGCAACCATCCAAAAATACATAACCAAAAGTATACATACTCAAGCAAAATCAAAGATCAAGCCTCCGTATTCTAATCTCACTATCAGATTTCAAGATCAAGAAAGTAGAATCTGACACGAGTAAAAGATTGGATCCTTTGACTATATATGAGCAGAACAAACATTGGAAGCAATGAGAATAAGGAAAGTAAACATTTTACATTGTACGCATTTTCTTAACCGGAGAGGTGGCTAGAGTTTCAAAGGGAGATCCAGACCGGGACTTCTTAACCGGACGCAGACCAGAGCCAGAAACAGTTTGCTTAACACTAAGAATGTCTCTATACGTATCTTCATTACCATGCTCAGTTTCCAATTCATGCCATTTCTCCCACACCACTTGACTGTCTTCATACTGCGACGCATACCTGTAGATTCCACGAGCTCGATCTATCTCTCCAACGCTTCTCTCCATCTCTGCAAACATGATGCACATCATCTTCACATCGTTCTCAGAAACCACTGATGATTCCACCGCTTCCTTGAATATCTCCCCTGTTTCTTTAACACCAAACAACTCAGCTGCACGAACTATGCAGTTACTAATATGATTAACATATATATGATAATTAATGACTATAAATAATAAAAATTTGATAACAATTTTTGTATCATTTCGCATTTTTGTTTAATCTTATATTATTAAAAAAATTAAACAATAACATTAACTATATAAAAAAAATAGATTGTTTCTTATATGTTATATTTTAAAAATTTTAAAACGACTTTAAATTACAAAAATGAGGAAACCTTATATGTTAATTTTTTTATATGTTATTTTTTTTTGACTTTTTTAAAACGATTTTAAATTACAAAAATGTAAGTTTTCCTTAAGCATACGACTAAAAACATTAAAAATATATGTATCAATTTGATGGTTGATCTGAAACTTTTCAAAACCATATGGAAGATAAATGTCAAAATAATTCAATTGTGAAAGCAATACTGTTCATTTTTTTTAAGAATGTGTTCGGTGAAAAAAATAAAATCTATTGTGTCATAATTTGTTTAATGTCCAATCCGACCAGCCCATGATATATTAATTATAGTTTATGTTCATAATTTTTAATAAAAATTGACCTGATCTATCGGAGATAAACTATATAATAATAACAAAAACATTGTATATATATAAATAAAATGATCAAATATATTAAAAAATTATCGATAATAGTTTTGATTCAGTGTGACTTGTGGTAAACTGGTAGGTAGGAAAAGGGCAACGGTATGGTACGAAGTTGGAAACGATTGAACACCTTATAGAAATTTAATTAGCCAGTTCAAACCTAAATTAACCGAAACATATTTACCAAATTGGTTCCACTCAAATTTTTATTTCAGATGTTTCGAAGTAAACAAAAACTATAAAATTAATTTTAGGGTTCTTCATATTAATAATAAGGAGAGTATTTCATACAAACAACAAAATTGAACAAAACCGGAACAATGCCAGTAGAGGGGTAAATCAAAAACAATCTCTTTTCAAGAGAGATCAGCGATTACACGTTCACACTTGTCTTCCAGTATCTTCACAGCTTCAGTGAAAATAACATCCGGAGGCAGTGATCCTGTGGACTCAATTTTAACTGACCAAACACAAAGAGCAAACTCACTTAGGTTTTCTTTCGGACATATCAGAGTAAAATGAAGGTTTTTTCTTACATATAAAATGGTTCTTGACACTGCGTAGATCCACCAGGTCAACCAAGTCATGGTCCCTTATGCACTCCTTACACAATGTGCAATTGCGAGGCTGTGCTACCGTTGCCCTTTTCCTACCTGCCAGTTTTACCACAAGTCACTATGAAATCGAAACCATAAGAAGCTTTTGAAGGAAAGTGTGGAATGCTTTGATTTTACCATTGCCCATGTCTTCAATGTCAAAAACATTCTGTGGGCAGACTTTTACGAGTCGTTCAGCTTTCTCATCCTCAACTTCTCCAAGTAGAACCACCTAAGATTAACATCAAGAAAAGCATTACAAGAAAGATTAGGATAAGGCAAAGACTGAAGAAGAATAGAGTTTGAGGTCTAAACAAACTTCTCACACCTCAGGTAGCATTCGATACCAAGCTGTACCTACTGGGGACCATTTTGCATGTGTTTTACCGATGCCCTTAACCGCATGAGCTTCAAGCTCGATTTCCTACAAGGAGGAGATCAAATTAAGACAGGCAAGTGTTTGGTTCATCTCTCATCGCAAGTGAAGTAAGAAGAAGTGTTGAAAACCAGAGTAGTACCTGACCAGGGCTGAGTTTTGCTATCAAGATATCGAGGTAGGTCGGGGTGATAGGGTTATCAGCAAATTCAGGGAGAGAATCTTGGCTACAGCTGAATGAAGTGTAAGTTTTTGGCTTTGAGTTTGAGTTTGAGTTTGAGGTTGAACCTCCGGTTTCTTTCAGAAACTCACTTCCATTTGGTAACCATTGCAACTCGTTCGTTAAAACTACATTCATATGAGCTGACAATAAAAACAAGGAACCCTCTGATGCTAACTTTATAAGAACAGACATTATTTATTACCTTGAAGACGTGGTTGACCTTTGGGACATTTCACATGGAGTTTGAAAACAATGGTGTTCTTCTCATTTGGCTGATCGTTCTCTATAAAACATATATAAAAGAATAAGCTGACAAGACAAAGATTGTTTGCATATGAAGATGGATTGTATTCTTACCGGTTAAATATTCAAAGAGCCTTGGATCTGCGGCAATGGGAATGAGACCAATCCGGTGAGCAAGAACTTCGTCTACAATAAGCGACGTGTTGTATGCTATAAGCACTTTTTCAATCGCCATTGAAGGAACCTGTTGCAATAAACACAACACTTTTAGACCAAAGATTCTAGTCATCAGATATTGTTGCTGGGAGACAGTGGACAGACCTCAGCTATAAGGATCCTTCTGAAAGCATTGGCGAATGCAGCATCGATACCGATCATATCAAACTCCATGTCTGTCTCCGTGCAACTAATCACATCAACTTTGAAATCCTCATAGAAGTTTTCTAGCTTCACACTGTTGTCTACTCCCGAAGAGACATAGCTACCCGAGTAAATGGCATCTGCAGTCTACACAAAATCACAAGAACAGAACAAGATTTAAAGACTACAACTTTCAGACAAGCACCACACTTAACATTTGTATTCAGACAAAAAGATACTAAAGCGACAGTGTAATCTTGTAAGACACTTAAGACCCAACTCTCAAAATCAAAGCTTTCTTTAGTTAGATGAACTTATAAGCATAAAGGGCAGAACAAGATTAAAGACTTCAACTTTCAGACAACTATCATTTAGATTTTGACAATAAGACAGCAAAAGCAGAGTGTAATCTTGTAAAACTCTAAGACCCAACTCACAAAATCACAGCTTTCTTCAGTTAGATGAACTTATAAGCAACAATAGAGAGCATAAGGGACTGTAATATTGGAAGTAAGAACAGAGAAGTTCATACATCAACGGAAGCATCTTTTTTAGAGACGACACGGTTTTGCTTGAGTTTCAGATGCGGAGGAAGGCCGGCGGGGACGTCGGAGAGGTCGTCGATTTTGAAGTTCTTGGCGAATATCTTGTCTTCTTCAGTCACCATCTTTTCTCTGCAGGGAAGCTCGATTGTGAAAACAAAAACAATTAGGGTTTATCAAGTTTCGATAGAATCCTTACAAAAGAATGGTTTTAGAGGAGAAGCAAATAAGCTTGGGAATAGGGATGTTAAAATGGGTGAAATAACCCAGCCCAGCCCAATCCACAAAAAGTCCGACCCAGTTTATACCCAGCCCGCGAAATCTTAAAAACATCATAATTAAATTAAAATCCATAAAATAATTCAGTAGGGTATAGGTTTACCATGGATACCCAAACTATTTTATTTGTTGTAAAGCGATTATGTAAAATATTTATATCTTTTTGCATACATAATCAAATTATACATTTTATATACTGATAAAAAGATAATTTAAATACCTATGCATAAATATTAAAATCACAGTTATAATAAATTCATATTTGATTCAGATTGAAACAAGTTGTAGCTTGCAACATTTGTAAAGAAGTAGCAAAAGTATTTTTATTCAGATTAAAATAAATTGTAGTTTGCAACATTTGTAGCTTCTTGAATCTTGAATCTCTCTTATACTCCTGAAGAACTTGCAACATTTGTAGCTTTCTCATCGAAATTATCTTCAATATCACCTAGAATATCAAAACAAACAAAGCACCAAAGCATCAGTCACCAAAGTTAGTGGTGAAGAACAACAAATTGTCACCAAAGGCACATCAATATGCTCTTTACTAATGCTTCAACAACACCAGAAACTAGAAATCTTGACCCAAGAATCAAATTCTTACAACTGCAATGACTAATCATGAATGTCCAAAGCCATAAGAAAGACATAACATTACTGTCTCAAACGTTTACAGCCAATGACGAGACACATATAGGAATATTAAATCGCTGTAGCTAATATCTAAGTCAAAGCATCAAAAACAACGAACAATGAATGCATGAAGCACACACATGGATGCACATACTGTAAAGTTACCTTCAAGTTCTGGATAACCACGCAACCAGTTACGAGTGCAAAGCAATGCTTGCACATTGTCTGGAAGAAGGCGGTTTCTGTATGGGATCAACACACGACCACCGATACTGAAAGCGGACTCTGATGCAACTGTAGTTATTGGGATACTGAGAAGATCCATTGCTAGCGCAGCAAAGTCACCATGGCGATGCCCATTTTCTTTCCAATAGTTCAAAACTTCTATATCTGCAAAAGCTTTTAACTCAAGCCTCGGCTCTTCCAAAAACAATTTCAAACTCGTCTTTGTGTTATCTGAACCATGGTGAATACTCCTTTCAAGTTCAAAAAGATCCTATACTGTAATCAGACAAGAACATCAATATAATCAGACAAGTTCAACTATACTCATCAAGACAAGAAAAGAAGTAAATTAAGTAATCTTACAGCGTTCAAATCATCATCAAGGGGTGATTCATTAAGAAGGTCATCTGGTGTTGATGAATAGTTAGAACTAGAAGACGAACCCGTCACATGCTTGCTCGTATACTCTTCGTACAGATCCTTCAGATTCTGCACTACAACTAGAACTTTTTTCTCGGAAGTAGTTGGATCTAGCCTATCAAAAGTTTTTTTGAGTATCTGAGTCTTGAACCTTGGATCCAACATAGCTCCCATCGCTAAAACTATGCTATAATCATCCCAGTACTTTGCAAATTTGATTTGCATCCTCCTAGCCATTAACCTCAAATCCTCATCATCACAATCTGCATATTTCCTCAATAGCAATTCGATATTCTAAACTTGAATGAAGTATATATTCGCAGTTGGATATTTCATACCTGAGAAGTATATTGTGATGGTACTAAAAGGCTTCAGGAAGTTACAAATTTTCTGCCCACGTTTCCATTCTTCCTCTGAAGGCAGCGTGTTATAACTCCTATCACAAACTTTGTAACTAGCAAACGCCATACAGAACTTAAGAGCCCTTGCGAGCATATCATAGGTTGAATTCCAGCGAGTAGATACATCTAAAGACAATCCTGAGCTACCCATAATCCCCAAACTTTAAACACAAGCAGAAAAAGCATCTTTCCTTGATTGAGAGGCTTTCACAAACCTCACGCTCTCGCGGATATTCTCCAACAGACTATTAGCTAATTCCAATCCTTCCTTCACTATAAAATTTAGGATATGGGCACAACACCTCACGTGTAAGAACTTTCCATTACATGGCAATCTATCCAGCAACCATCTGAAGACGATGTGTAAGAATCTTTTGCATACTAGTGTTACTAGTAGCGTTATCTAAGGTGGAGGAGAATACCTTCTTTTCGAAGCCCCACTCCTTCAAGCAACCCAACACCATTTCATCACCCGTGTGAGGAGGCTTGATTTCACAAAACGCCAAGATCTTGTTGTTTAAGGTCCAACCATCGTCAATATTGTGGGCAGTCAAACAAATCTACCCCATCACCGTGCGAGCTGACCAAAGATCTATTGTAAAACACACTCGACTTTTGAGATTTGCAAAAAGTCTTTTGAGTTTTGCTTTCTCCATCTCATATTTCCTAAAGACATCGGCAGCAGTGGTTGGTCGGCATATATGCACACACTTTGGGTTCAAATATTTATCTCTTTCCCTAACCTTCTCGTACTCCACATACCGAAAAGGAAAATCATGATAGATAATAAGCTCACTAGTCATTTCGCGATCTACTTTGTGATCATACTTCCTTTCAGCATTGCCATCACCTTCAGGCTTCACTGGACAGATTTCTAAATGCCGTTTCAAAGATTATGTTCCATTCTTAACTTCTATTACTAACTCCTTACAACAATAAATGCAACGGCCTCTGTTCTTTCCATCTATCCCTACACCTACCGGTATGTATTCCTTCCAAACATCAGCCTTTAAGCGTTTGTTACACTGAAATACCATTTTCGTTGGTTGAGTCACTTGAGTTTCACTGTGGGCTCCTTGAAGTTCAGCTTCATTCTCCTCTCTGTCCACATCCAGTTGCTCATTTTCAAGTCCTGCAAGTACTCTCACTGACTGGGAATCCATCTACATATACAAAGAGAAGTTGATGTTTAAGTACATATAGAAAGAGATCAAGCGAACACAGTAACAGACCATAACATTCTACATATACTTTAGCTTCTACACTAAAAGGGTCTTCTTTCAACTCTTAAAAAATGTAAATTTTCCATAATTTTTTCAAATGAACACAAGCTAATTTTCTACAACTATGCTTCAATAACGTATTGCATAGTGTGTTGTGTTGCATAACTTATATGATTTAACGCAAGGACACGGAAAAGTAACATATCACAAGAGAATTGGGCAAAATAGTTTTATAAAAAACAAGAGAGATTCTCTTTGGGACATTTCGACGAACACATTCATGACTATTTTAACAAAGACTAAACCTACCAAACACGAGCCAAGGTCTACAACATAAACCAAACACATACTAAATTCAATAATACCCAAAATTTTCATCAACAACACTAATTTTCCTTCGCTAACAAAAGAAGCTAGAGAAGAGAGTTAGAGAGGAAACCTGATGATGGGTTTGCTACAGAGACAAGCGAACAATCAGAATCAAAACCTGATGATGTTTCTTCCCTGAGACAAGCGAACAATCAGAATCAAAACAAGAGAGAGATAGAGAGAGAGAGAGAGAGAGAGAGAGAGAGAGAGAGAGAGAGAGAGAGAGAGAGAGAGAGAGGGAGAGAGAGAGAGAGAGATAGAGAGAGAGAGAGAGAGAGAGAGAGAGAGAGGGAGAGGGAGAGAGAGAGAGAGGAGAGAGAGGGAGAACCTGAGAGAGACGGTGAAACTCGACGATTCAGACTTTAGGTTAGAGGGAGAGTCGGAGTCTCAGAGAAGACGACGGAGGTTTCGAAGTCGTAGTCTCAGAGAAGAAAGAGAAGTTTCGACGTCGTCGTTAACTATTTTTTAGGTTTGTGGGTACCCATTCACTCTATTTGGTTTATCCATATAGTGTAAATTCATTTATTTATTTAAGAGTAAAAGCCCACTTTTGAATCCATTTATTTATTGAAAGGCAAAAACACAACCCAATACTTGTGGGTTTGGGTACACCCATGGGTAATTACTCATTTTAACATCCCTACTTGAAAATAATTCAGTTTGTTCTAAAAAGATGTTGCGAGTTTGAAAGCGAGAGAGAGGAGAAGGTGGCTGCAAGGAGCAAACGGCGGTGAAGGGTTGGAAAGTCGTCGTTTTTAACAATTTATTACAGGAATCTTTACAAAGGAACCCTCTGTATAATAATTATTTTACAAATTGACCCTCATCCCGTAAAATATTGAAACAAACCTCTCCAGTATCATCCAATTAAAAACCTGAAAAAGTATGATAGCTTGAGATGATTACAAATAATAAAATGCAAGGAAAGATGAAATTTCTAATTGAGATTTTTGTATAGTGAAATCTCATATTATTCCAAATATCAAATTTTAAAGTTCTAAAATTTCTTTTAAAATAGATAAAACTTCTTTTTGCAGTTACTCCATTATCATGGACATAAGCTTTGATATTGATTCCAATACGTCTACTTTGCTGATTAATCATTTATAATAATGAATGTTGTGTCTACTTTTTAAGATCTTAATGTAAGACATAAGATGTGTTATGACTTCTTCAATCAATTAAGAAATGCCATGCTATATACATTTTGTAGTTTGTACACACTTTGACCATGATCATGTTTTACGTTTCTTGCATATCTACACTAATAATATTATCTTTTGAGTAAAAATAAAAAACTTACGTTGTAATATTTTGCATCATGTTTTTTATTATATATAAATTACACTACATAATTTTTGAGAAATGTTAATTTACTATGTACATATATTATTGTTACATCATTGTAACAAGTAAATAATTCTTTTACTTAATCCGTTAATATCATCCGTTAGTGTTTTCTCCAGTATCACTATAATGGCTTAGAAAATCTACCAAGTGGCATCTACGGTTTATTATATGTTTTTTACTTCACTTGTTTGATACACAAGGTCCATTGTAAATACCTGCATTCTTTCTAAACAATGTTGTAATTAAAAATAGCCAATTATATTTTTTTGAAGCCATATACGAGGTTAATCTCTTGTTATCGTCTAGTTTAGTGCAATACTACATGAAAAACAATATCAGCTTATATGAGAGAGTATGTTATAAATCTTCATCAATCATGTTTTTAGGTAAATAAGATTTATCCATTTTGTAACTAAACTATTTATGCAAAAAGGCAAAATCAATAAATATTTAAGTAAACAAGATTATCCAATTTGTAAGTAAACTATTCCTAAAAAAAAAACTAGGAAACAATTAGAGCAACTCCCCTTTACAACCTCATTTGTGCATCTAGATTCCCTTACTCTAGCCTTGTTCATTTGTATATATTCTCTGTGACCAACCCATACCAATGCAGTATCTCAAAGATTTGGTATATAACCATTTTCTAGAGCATAGCAAAAACAAATAAGCCAAGAGGAGTATTGTTCGATTTGAGAAAATATATAACTGAAAGTATAACGCATTGCAAATCTGTAACATTCCATAACTAACTCTAAAAGATGGAATACCTTAAAGAACATCAGTGAGCCACTCATGCCCAATTACTACTACAACAATTACAGTAACATGACCAACGATAATATGTCTCATAGTCTTAGAAATTTATCAAACAGATAACTTGCCTGAACAAAAGAGACAATGTTAATATGTTATATTAGTGACACTCGGCTAAGAGAAGAAAGAGCTCTTCATCGGCTATGGCTCCCATCTCCATAGCTCTTTCCAATACACTTAATCCTCCACCATCCTCTATCGAAGGACGAGCACCTCTGCATTATCCAAAGAAAGGGAAACAATCATGTCAAGCAAAATGTGCCTCATAAGACAATGAAAAATCAATATGTTTTTTTGGATTATTAGTTACCTTCTCAATAAAACCTTTGCAAATGCATTGTTCCCTGATGCAATACAATGGTGCAACGGAGTTCTTCCATGATAATCTCTCATGTTTATGTCAGCACCAAACTGCAACAACAGTTCAAGCAAAACCGGGTCACCGCTTTGACACGCCACATGCAACAGCGAACATCCTTGAAGACAGTTTCTTGAGTCGTTCGAATCCTTGATTCTCTGACACGCGTTTGGATCGTGCCTCTTCTTCACTTCATCTTCTGCATCAGCAAGGTGATGATACGCATCTATAGCAGTAATATCATCGAACTTGGTATTGATGATATTCGCATCCGCTGTTACAATGAGTCTGTAGATTTCTCGTATGTTCTTACTTTGAACAGCTTCCCATATTTTACTTGAGGCGGTAAGGTTTGTTTCTCTTTCATCTTTGATAACTAGAGCTTTCTCCAGATACTGGCTAGGCATAAAATATTATCAGGTTTTAGTATCATTACCCTTTCTCTATCACAGGCATGATAGGATGAGTCAATAAAACTTTCAGCGCTGAATGTGATACCTTGACATGAATGTATTTCTCCTTTAGAGCAAATGAATCTTTTGACGATGG
Organism: Brassica rapa; assembly: GCF_000309985.2. Lineage (NCBI taxonomy): Eukaryota > Viridiplantae > Streptophyta > Magnoliopsida > Brassicales > Brassicaceae > Brassica > Brassica rapa. The sequence continues at coordinate 10,426,276 of NC_024803.2, read as the reverse complement.
TTTTGTAACCAATGCAAGCTTATTGGTTGATCCCTTTTCACTGCAAAAAAAAAATGCACCAAGAGGTATGAATGATAGCAAAAATGTTCATCAATCATATGTTGGACACATTTTTGACTTCTTGATTGTGTTATAGATAATCTAATTTTCCTTGAGAGATGATACCAGTCATGGTCAAGCTGAAGTAACCCCTCCCACACTCCATTACAATATGCATTGCCTAAGTTTCGAAATCAGTCCAAGATTGTGGGTTCCCATACTTTCACATCCAATGTGACTGATCTCACCTGCAGAAAATCTTACTGTGTCAAAAGACTCAAAATGCTTATGATTAAGTAAGATCTTAACTTATATAATGACAGTAAAGAAGCACTACTAGACATAATAGATTAACCCAAAAAAGCATGTGTCCAAAAGCTATGGCTACAACATTGTTAAGTTCACCAACAATTATAAACAACCAAAAGAAGCAAATACCTTGGATATATGAACACCAAGGTTCCTGTGAACACCAGAGCATTCAATGCACATCAAAACACCAAGATTCAATGATGCCCAATCAGGGTCAGGTGCATTGCATTCTGCACATTCATCGTTTCCAGGGATTCCTCTGAGTGTTGTAAAGACATCATCCCCCATATTTACTCTTTGATTATAATCTTGTTTTTGATCCAGGGTGAGTTCGTCACCAGCAGGACCAGAACTAGCATAGTTAATTGGTGACTGCAGAAGATAATACAATACCTATTAGCACACAATCTCAACACTCAAAAAAGAAGATAACACTCGTCTTGTGTAAACCTGTTGCAGGAAGTGAGAATTCAAACGTGTTGCTATCGCTGCTGTGATCTTATTCACCCAATCCATCCGATCAGCTCCATTTTCAGCCTAGTTAGCATATAGAAATAAGCTGTGTTAGCCTCCCAATATTGCTCCTTTACGTCCTCCCTATATCTAACTAACAAAAGTACCTGTAATGTGTAAGTCATTTGAGGAGAAATGATTCTGAAACAAAGTCGAAGATCTGTGTCCTCTGCATCCAGTTTTATCAGTGACGTACGGAGATCGATCAAGTTGCAATCTAGGCTTCCTTGTGAAGCTGATCGAATGTGTCTTGAGCGAAATCTCCTAAAGACGCCGCTCCTATGCTCACCTAAACCACTGTAGTAGTGTTGAGATCCCTAAGAAGAAAACATATGTGAGAAAGACTTGTTTGACAGACAAGACAGTAAAAACGACCTTGGAACACATACCGCTGATTTGTTACCGGTGTTTCTGTAATAGTATAGGGATCCATGATTGTCAAGTACAAAGAACCTCCTTTTCCAATCAGCTCTAAGACTTGCTGATCTCTTTAATAAATAGCCTTGTTTAATCACCTGCATTAGTACAAAAGAGAAACTATGTAAGACTCATCAGCAAAGGATTCATCAAAATTCTTAATGTCCAGTTTGCAGTTGATTACTGCATGAGTTTTGGGAGACACTTACTTCCTTGTCCGCTGTTGCTATCGAAGTTGCTTCTACATTTTTATACGGAAGAGTTCTATAAACATGGTTTCCATCAACATTGGAGGGCTCAACTTGTTGGCTATCTAATTCAGATTGAGTTCTGAATTCTTGAATACGTTTTTCAAACCGATCTTGTTCAATCTTAGACTGTTCTTTTGATTGTTGAGCATCGGTCAATACCTGAAAGAAGAAAAGTAGCTTTTAGTGATCTCAAGTTTAAGCATTTTGGCTTAACTTTTATTCGGCATTATTGGAAAGGGTTTGACATTTACATGATGGATATAAGGCTCCAATTGACTCAATAGGTCATATCCCTGAAGCACAAAGAGAGCACATTAAGGAATACAAGATGGCAAAGATGTTTCCCTTAGTTAGTCACACTTGGCGACGTCTCAAAAATGCAAAATAAGAAGAAACCTACAAGCTTAAAATATCTCAAATGGGAATCCATAATGGCACTTATAGATTCCAAGAACTGGTACTTCTTTTTTGCTTCAATAGTCATCAATGAATTTACCTGCATTCCTTAAACCAAAGGGAAAACCAATTAGACACAGTAAGATCAAAAGACAATAGAACTAGTGGCTTCTGTTTGTAGACTTAACATACTAGATTGAAACGACTTTTCTCAAATGCTGACTTGGAGTTCTCTAGATCCTGTAAAACCAGCGTTAGATTTTGCTTGAGTTTTACTCACTGGCCAAACTGAGAAGGAAATAACATATTAAATGTAAGAAATAGAGTGGTAATACCTCTTCCAACTCAGCAACAATCTCTCCTCTGGTATTCTTTTTTAGCGAGACAAACTTTTCGCGTGCCTTCAAAATGAATAAGAAAAATTCAAAGCATAGCTTCAGATCTAGCATTATATTTTTGAAGTCTCATGATCATTGAATATGTGGATTAATTGAAGAAAACATATAGATGACTAAACCTTAAAACTAATACTCATTTTCTTTTATATGACAATGCACTGGCCATTTCGATATTACTGTTACTTTCAGTAAAAATCCGAGTATATATAGTAGTGACCCAATTAAACATACATATTAAGAGATAAACAGGTGTACCTCTCCATGTAAAATATTTAAGTGAAGCAACAGAGTACAATTAGTTACCTGATCATAAGAATGGACAGCTTTATCGAACCGACGTCGAGACTCCTGAAAAGGTAGAAAACAGTAATTAAAAACAATTTACGCCAAGAAAAGGAACATATAGAAAGAATGACAAAACATTTTCAAATAGAACTTGTCAACAATTGGATACAAAATACCAAAAACTAATCTTCTGTTTGTTCATTAGTCTTTTAAGGCTATAACATTTTCACTTTACGTACTGTACATAAAAGTAGAAAATAAGCGGAATTGCAGCGCCAGAAGAAAAAGTAACCTTTGCTTCTTGTAAATCGACAGTCATAAAATTCGTCAGCCTCTCAAGCAATACATGCTCCACCTACAACAGCAAAACAGTTTCACTAATGACAGTGAAGTGAAACTTGAAGTGAAACTTAAAGTCTGGATTTTCAAACTCACACATCATTTTAGATTATTAAGTTTATCACTCTCTCCTCTTTCTAGACACATGTATAGTTGATTATTTAACTCTTAAAATAAGTCTATTCAAACCATTTGTATAAAATAAAAAGCGAATAAACAAGACTATTGTGCCCTAAATAATGTTTAGCTGCCAACCAAATATAAATATTCCATTTCCAATAATGAGGCGTCCTGATATTTATGTGTAAAACTATTTTACAAGATGTGAGAGTTACCTGTGAGCGAAGAAACTCTTTATAAGAGGAGAGCTCTCGAAGTGTATTTACAAATTTAGATATTACTGGACCTGATGGTGTGCCATCCAAAAGTACAACAAAGAATCAGAAACAACAACTTCCAGATTTTATTGGAACTCTTCCATGTTTAATCAGTCATAAAATTAGATCTCATATATTTATCTCGAACGTGAAATTATAAATAAAAAATATATTACAGGAAGGAAGATTTTATCAGCCAATAGAAAGATATGAAACTCCATAAAAGCTGTGTTTCTTAAGTTTTCATTCAACATTTCTAACATATCTAAAAGTTTTTTTCCAATTCTTTCCACTATCAAGTGTGCTAAAATGACTCAGCTTCAAATCTCAGCAAATAAGTGAATGAGAAGTCCAAGAGCAGAAACCGCAAAACCTAAGAGAAGTCTGATAAAAGGAATGCATTAATAGTTGTTTTCACCAACCAAAGATCCCACAATCTAAGGGAAAGCATTACAGTTTTTTTTACTAATCAAAGTAGTTTTATAGGTGGGGAGCTAAAGGAATGCAAAATAGTTGTTTTTTATTAACTAAAGAGCCCACAAGCTTCATAGCACCAAAACTAAGTGATCAACTAATTATAGAGAGAGTGGGCTAAATAAAATGAAAGTGAATCCACAACCTCCAATTGAGACACTGACAGGATCATCATGTCCAGCACCAAACTCTTCCAGAGAATCTGCAAAGGCGCTTACTCCAGTAGATGCATCTCCCAAAACTCCCCTGAAACAAAAAAAAAAATTGGAATTTAAATAAAATGAGGTTACATATCAAACTCCCCTGAAGAGAAGGAGACAGACAATGAAGTTAGAAAGTCTCAGTCTTTAATAAGACAAAGACTATAACAGAGAAAGATGATTAAGACATTACGACAAAAAACGAAAAAAAAAACCAAAAAAGGTAGGTACAATTACACGTACATGAACTTCTTAACACCTTTGTACAGCTTCTGACAACGATCTTTAAGCTCATCAGTTGTTCCTTCTAACGAGAACACCTGATCCAATCAAACCAAAATTAACAAATAAAAATCGATCAATTCCCAAAGAATATATTGGAACCATGATGCGGGGAAAAGTAGTGTTACCTGTTTTTGAAACATTGGTGAATCCTCAAGGTTGATAAAGGCCGCCATTGTTGCGGCTTTAAAGAAGAATCTGAAGAAGCTTTAGACTAAAAGCGTACGAATTGAGTTAAGACAAGACAAGACAAGTAAACCCAAGAATGCTGTCTTTCGATTTCTTCTTCGTTTCGAAATGGATCTCGCTAGATCGAAATGCGTTTTTGAGCTGTTTGATGATGTTTTTGATTTGTTTTGAGAAGAGCCAGATAAAAAACTGGGAATTAATTTTCTTTACAAAGTCATCCTTTCATTTTATTATTCATTACTGACTTGGAGGGAAATAATATCAATGTCAAAATCATCCTTATCTCACATAAAAATCTGAGAATTATCAATATTATTAAAAGAGAAACATGACCTATATTGGTCCAACTATTTTAATACAATTATTAAAACTTTTTATTAATCATTTAAGATAAATATTATACAAAAAACATATATATGACTAAAAATACAAATATAAAAGTTTAATTTCAACAAAAATGTCAAACAAAAAATATACCCGTCTTTACAAAACACACACCTTTTGTTTTCTCAAACTTTGTTTTTCGTAAGCGACACGACCGACGTTCAAGAAATATCTAAACAGTAACTATACATTTTGTATCCAAGACCATGGGAGGACCTAGAAGATAATTTAACCTGTGACACAATACATATAATATGTGTAAATATATAAAATATAGTGACTTAATTTATATATACATATATTTTTTAACAAATTCATTAGTCACTAAAAGTTCACATCTTCTAAATTTCAAAATATACTGACAAAAATAATTAAATTTCAGAAAATAAATCATATAAAAAGTGAAAAATATTTTTTATAATTTTAAATCTTCTATTTTGAGTAATAATAATAAATTATATAAAGAACATAGTAGTTTTATTATAACCTGAACTTTTGAACCATTACAGCTAAAAAAATATACTCCCTTTGTTCCACAAAGATAGATTTTTTAGTATTTTCACATATTAAAAAAAACACATTAAACTACCATGATAAATATATCGTTTTCTGTAATTTTTAATTTTCAATAACTTTTAACCAATAGTAATTCATAAAGTCACTTAATTTTCTTGAAATTTACAATTTTTTCATAGAAAACACAAAAAATACATCTTTCTCGAATAAACGTTTTTTCTAAAAGAATTATCATTAATGAATGGAGGGAGTATATTTTTTTTTCTCACAGCAAAGGAAATTTATACTAGTTAGCCACACCCTCCGCCCTTGTCCTGGACTATGCCTAATATCCATGACTTAAGAAGGGCATAAGGATTATTAACTTTTATTTTTCTTTTTGAAAAATATCGTAGTCTAAGAGTTAAGATTTAAGGGTTTTAACATCCAAGTATGAGGTTTGAATTTCAAAAAATGAAATTAAATTTCTTACACATTATATGATGTAAGACTTATTGGAAGTTAGGTCAATCTAAATAATTTGAGGAGAACTTTATTATGGAATGCATGTATTTGATCATCATATCTAATAGAATTACAGATTATATGATAAATTAATTGGTGATTTATCCAATATTAAAAAATATTTTATTTTTACATCATATATTTTATATTTACATCATATATTTTATTTTTAAGTTTAGTTATAAAATTATTTTGATGAATTATAAAAAGGCAAATTTCTCAAAGAGAACCTAAAAATGTTTCTATGACCAAAAAAACACACAAGAAAAAAAATTCAAAATAGATTTCATTAAAAAAAGTAAAATACATTTGTACCTCTAATATATATACATATAAAAAATAAAAATCGATTTTTTATTTTCAAAAAAATTTGAAACATTTTTCGAAATTTTTTGTTGTCGACTTTTTGAAAATTCTAAAAGCTTCTTTCTAAAAATTATTAATTCAAATTTTATACCCTAAATCCTAAATTCTAACCATGGTCCCTAAACTCTAATATTCCCCTCACCCCTTTCCAATTCTTAATTAGTTAATCTAGAGGTACAAATATCTTTTACCTATATAATGAAACCACTTTTGGTTATTTTGACCATTGAGAATTATTTTGTGATAAAAAACTTTTTATTGGTATCGCATAGTAAATTTTTATAAAAATTAGATATTTAAATAAAGAATTAGAAAATTTGGGAATTTACATTATTACTTGATTTGACAGATTTAAACCAATTTATAGCAATTTAAACTTATTTAAATGGTCTAGAACAGTTGACAAAAAAAATGGTCTAGAACAATTCAAAACAATATGAAGATAAATCAAATTTTAAGATAATTGTTTCTGCAATCACCAATTCCCCCCTTAAATTTTGTGCTTAAAGTCTTTGTTGAGCTTCGAGTTCATGTAACACAACCTTAATTTTCATGACTCATCTTGTCACTTACTAAAATTTCCCTTACATGCTTTCTCTCGAAAACAGCATGCCCTAATTTTCTCTCCTCTCACTCCTTCTCCAAACAACTCTTCCTACACCGTTTGCAGTCTCGGCCAGCGTCTGGTGGCTCTCGAGCCCCAGCGTTGCGCTTCTTTAATTTTATTTCTTGTCTTTTCGTTTATATGTATTCAATCTTCCCTTCTCTAGGGTTTCACCCTCTTCTCCTTGGAGCTGAGTCGGTTTTTGCCCTCGTGAAGAGCTTTTAGAGACATATTTGTGTAGCCTTGGTCTTTGGTTTGTCTCTAACTCTTTTGTCAATCCTTGTTCTCTTGCTGTTGCAGGCTCTGGTTTTTGTTGTTCTAAGTTCTGTGCCGCCATTTGACCTGGATCTGGTCGGAGTTTTGCGGTCACATAGGTTTGTTGTGTCTGGACACGCTGATGTTTGCTGTGTTTGGCTCAATGGTGGGTGTTCAGTTGTGCTGATGTCATCCTCTTCGTTCTGGTTGATGAACTCTCAATTCTTCGTTGGCCTCTCTGAATGATTGTCTGTTATAGATGCATGAACGTGTATGAGTCTTCGCTCCTTGCCTCTGTTCTGTAGAAGAGAATGGTTGGTATCCTCTATGGATTGTAGCGGACTGACTCTCCTAGTTTTGTTTGTTGTTTCTTGTTTCGTCAATAGAGGTGGACGAGCGTTATTAGATTGAGCACGATCGAGAATTTTTCTCTTCTCAAGCTTATTCTCTAGTTTCTTTAATCCTTGCGGTTCTGGTTAATCTCTTGAGTTTTCTGTTTTGTGTTTATGTCTCAGTTTTGTGTTGATCGGTTTTATATTCCATCACCGAACCCCATCATGTATCCTTCCTAGTTTAGTATAGTGAAGAAAGTTTAATAAACCTTCTTTTGGTCATGTTTTCTCATTAGGTGCTATTTTTGTGATAAAAATTTAAAAATGTTATACCAGAAAATTTCTCATTAATTTTTCCTTTTAAAATATATTTGAGCCCATAGTCTTGCATGCATCAAACGTCAGAGAGGGTTGTAATCACTAATTTCCTCAAAAGGGCCGAAAGTCTTAAATGAAAAATATAAATAAATTCAAAGAAACCTTGTCTTCTCTGAAGTTTCCTCTTTCTCATTACGCGTTGGCGTTATTAGACACCGTAACGGGATGGAATGTTATGGGAATACTAATCTATAAATAAATAATCTTACGAAGTCAGCCAACATATTAAAATGTGGAACTATCCCCACCTGTAAGATAACTCATATCATAAATCTAGCACCAAGATAATCTTTTTTTTTTTTTTTATTAAAGTACGAAGATAATCCTTTCATGAGTTTACACCTAATCTCCTATCCCCATGACAGATCCTTCTTCATCTTCCTCAACCTCTTGGAGATACGATGTCTTCCCTAGTTTCAGAGGAGAAGACGTCCGTAAAAACTTTCTCAGTCACTTGCTCAAAGAATTTGAAAACAAGGGAATATTGACTTTCAGAGATGACCAGATCGAAAGAAGCCATAGCATCGGTCCTGAGCTAGTAGAAGCCATAAGAGAATCTAAGATCTCTGTGGTTTTGTTCTCGGAGAACTATGCTTCTTCAAGCTGGTGCTTGGACGAGCTGGTTGAGATCTTGAAGTGCAAGGAAGAACAAGGACTCAAAGTGATGCCGATCTTTTATAAAGTGGATCCATCTGAAGTAAGAAAACAAACCGGAAAGTTCGGAATGGGTTTCTTGAAAACATGTCACGGAAAGACGGAGGAGCAACAACAGAGTTGGAGGCAGGCGTTGACCGATGCTGCCAGTATTGTTGGCGACCATCCGCAAGATTGGTGAGTTTCTCTTTTTTTTTGTCCATTTTGCAATATTGGTTATATAAATTCTTAGGACATCTACAATGATATAAATTATAAAAATAAGAGCAGCTCTTATAATAAAATAACTAGATGATAATCCGCGTCCAGCGCGGGATGAGTTTTTTTTAAATGTAATATAATTTATTATTATAAATAATATACATTTTTATCGATAACTTTTATTTACATTTGATTAGAGATGAGCATTCGGGTGCCATTCAGGTTCGGTTTGAGTTTATTCGGGTTTCATGTTTTTAGGGTTACATATTTTAGCCATTTTCGTGTATTTATAAATATCATTTTAGGTTCAGTTCGGATTCTTGCGAGTTAGTTCGGATAACCAATTTAAATTATTTTAAAAAATTTAATATTTATATATACTTTAAATTTTTCAAAATATGAAAATAAAATAATATATAACATACAAATTTTAATAATGTACGAAAAAAATACTTAAACTTAACATAAAATTGGGTTAGCTTACACATTTGGATAGAATATGTAAGCTTACATATTTTATAGATAGCTTTCAGTTTTGAGTGTTCAAATAATATAGTGAACCGTTTAATTGTACCAAAAACCAGTTCATTCAGCTAATCCTCATAAACCGACTCTTATCTGTCGTGAGTTTGCTCTGATGGCGGAAAACTCTTTGACAATCTAAAGAAAGCCGTCTTCCTCCTCAAAACGGAGTCTCTCCCATCTTTGTGGATCCCTTTACTGTTTGTGCATCTATGAACTCCAGAACAATGAGATTTGATTTCTCACCCACGTCGCATTTGATGTGAAACCACAGCTGCTCCTCCGATCAGCAATTCAGTTCTACTCAAAGCCCTAACGGAAGCATCGTCCCTACTCTACAGTCACCACCGAGTTCAACATTGTCAGTGCGGTCATCACTATCCTATCCAAAAAAGAAACCTATAGAGCATAAATAGCATATTAGCTAAAATAATGGTCGATCAAATATCCAACACCAACATTCGAAGTGAAGGTTGCGTTCGAAGTTGATAGTTTATCACTTAAACGTATTTGTCGAGAAAACTAAGAAAAAATACGTAGAGTTCTTTACACTACAAGAAAACATCGGGATACTGAGGGAAAAAATCGTCGGTATGTCGTCGGAATAACGCTATTCCGAGGACATACCGACGAAAAAAATCCTCGGAAATAACTCCTCGGAAATTCATAATTCCTCGGAATTCCGTCGGAATTTTCCGACGGAATTCCGAGGAAACAAAATTCCGAGGATACTCCGAGGACACGAAGTTCGTCGGAAGGTTCCTCGGAAAATACCGAGGGAATTCCGATGGCCCAATCCTCGGAAGTTTCGACGAAATATTCCTCGGAATGTTTATCGGAAAATACCGAGGAACATTCCGAGGAACTCATCTCCCTCGGAAAATTCCGAGGGAGTGGAGTTTCTCGGAAAATTCCGAGGAACTTTTTCCCTCAGAAAATTCCGAGGAACTTAAAGTTCGTCGGAATTTGCCGAGGGGAGAAAGTTCCTCGGAATTTTCCGAGGAACTCCATTCCCTCGGAATTTTGAAAAAATTTATTTTTTTAAAAAATTTATTTTTTTTTTTAAAATTAATTTTATTTTTAAAAATTAAAATTTTTAAAATTTAAAATTAAAATTGAATAAAACATAAAATAAAACATAGTAGATAATATTCAAATTTAAATAAAACATTCAGAGTTTTTGGAAAAAAAAAAAACTACGGGTCTTGAATGTTCGGGAACGTCTCGTTCGGGTACATCCTCTTCATCATCTCCATCATCTGCTCGTTCAGCCTCTTCTGGGTCTCATAGCCCGCCTGTTGAGCTGCCATCTGAGTCTCCAACGCAGATATCCGATCATCCTTGTCCTTCAGCTGAGCCGTAAGAACTTCTGGATCAACATACGCATGTGGTGCAGAAGAAGGAGCAGCCGACCGGGAGCGACGACCCAAACCGACCAAACGTCCCTTTTTCTTTGGAACCGACTGAAATATAAATAACCAAGTTTAGATAATTTAAATTGATGATAAAATAAAAATCAAGAAATAATTAAATTGAACTTTTAAAAAAAAAAAACTTACCGATTCAACGATTTCGTTGATTCGAACCCGAGACAAGTTGGTCGAGGCCGTCGAATCGTCATCATCGGTTTGAAGCTGAGACACTTCGTCATACACCTGAGTTTGGACCAGGTCGACCACGTCCCTCACAAGACCATCATCAATCTGGCCGGTCTTCTTGTTGGTATACGCCCTTTTCATAAGGGCGAGATCATCAACTGGGTGGCCTTCATTTTCTTCCGCCTTGAAAAAAAATAAATTAGACAAACATTAGAAATTTGAAAATGCAAAAAAATAAAATTCTGAAACTTAAATAATTGAAGAAAAAGCGGTTGAGCTTACCATGCGATCCGCCAGAGTGGCAATAGATTGAGCACCCAAGTTATGCTTGTAGATGCCCTTTCCTTTACGGTCGCTCCTGCGGTTGTTGGAGTTGGTGGAAGAAGTTTCTTTCGTCTCTTTTTATCCCAATGCGCACACAACTCCTTCCAGACCGTGTCGTTCATCGACTTTGGGACCTTTTAATTTAAAAAAAAAAAGTTTAATAATTTTAAAAATAGTGTAATAAATTAAAAATTGTTAATAAATTAAAAACTACCTTGTTTACTTCCCACTTCTTCTTCCACTCGTACATCTGCTTCCCATAGTTGTCCATAACTTTATGGACAAAATGGTGATAGATAGAGAGCGTATCATCGGCATTCCAGTTGAATTCTTGCTGAAATAGTTTAAAAATAGTTTTTAAACACAAAAATATAATAGTTTAATAATTACAAAAATCGTCGTTTTAATAAATAAAAAATAGTTTAATAATTAAAAAAATAATTTAATAATTACCAAAATAAGTTTTAATAATATTTAAAATGTCTAATAAATATAGAAATTAGTTTAATAATTACAAAAATAAGTTTTAATAATATTTAAAATGTCTAATAAATATAGAAAATAGTTTAATAATTACAAAAAATAGTTTTAATAATATAAAAAATATAATTTAAAAATTAGAATACTTACCGCAAACTGCTGAAACCACAGATGCTGCTTCTCGACAGGGAAGTGAGTGAAAGTCGGATGTCCGCTGTCGAGGGCCGAGTACATCATACGGTTGATCCATGCGCTGATCCCATTCCCGGATCGGTTGAACCTAATAAAAAAAAATTATTAATAAAAAAATAGTTTAAATAAAAAATAGTTTAAAAAATAAAAGTTTAAATTACCATGTTTGACCATGTCCATGTGGATACTCAGTGAGATAGGGAAGATGGTCACGACCGGGCTGTCGAACCAACTCCGCAACCCTCATCACTCCCAGAGGACCGGGTGCAGCAGCGGGACCAGGAGCGGGTGCAGCAGCGGGAGCGGGAGCAGCATGAGCGAGTAATGGAGAGGGAGATGTATGGTATGAGCTGTGGGGCGAAACGGAATCCTGAACATGGCTGGAAGAACCCCGAGACTGGCTCCCCATACCACCCCGGCTACGACGCTGGCGAGCCGGATCTGATCATCATTAGACCTGTAAATTAAAAAAAAACATATTTAAAAATTAGTTCTAATAATTTTAATTAAAAAAAACAGTTTAAATAAAAAAGTTTTAATAAATAAAAAATAGTTTAAAAATTTTAAAAATAGTTTAAATAAATCCCAAAAACATAATAATTACGAAAAATAGTTTTAAAAATGTTTAAAATGTTAAATAATTACAAAAATAGTTTTCATAATATTAAAAATGTTTAATAAATATAGAAATTTATATTTTACATATAAAATACAAAAAAATGTTTTTAAATATTATATAAATGATTTTTAATCTTAAAAAAGTTTTATAGATTTTAAAAATGTTTAATAAATATATAAATGAATTTAAAATGCAAAAAATAGATTTTATATACAAAAAACGTTTTCAATATATATATATAATTTCAAATTCGATTTTTATAACCACAAAATTAATAAAAACTCTAAAAAAAAAATTCAAATCAAGTGAAATACATAATCAAACTCGATTTTACACAAATCTACCATTCACCCTAACAAAATCTATAAATCTCATTCCAAAATCATCAAATCTACTTAAAAACCATACAAATCTAACCTAAAAGAGTGGGATAGGGTTCTTACATGATTATGGGGGAGGATTAGGGGAGATTCGCCGGAAAAACGCGAGAGAGAACGGTGGAGTCGCCGGAAATCGCGAGAGGAGAGGCTCAGCGGCGCGGAGAGAAAGAGAGAAATGGGGAAGAAGATCGGGCTCGCCCTAATATTATGAGGCGTCCGACGGAAACTATCCGTCGGAATTTCCTCGGAAATATTTAATATTTCCGTCGGAATTTCCTCGGAATTCTTTGATTCAATTTTCCCGAAATATTTGGCGGCTTGGTTTACCCGGTTAAATGAAAATATTCCGACGAACAACGATTCCTCGGAATACCCTCGGTAATCTCCGAGGAATTTCTGAGGAACCAGGGTTTGGGGTTTTTAAACATCGATTATTTTCGCCGTATTTCATTTCTTATACAATTATAATGCATACCATTGAGGATTCTTTGTATAGATGATCATAAACCATGAAATAACACAATTTCAAAAATAATTGTAAGTATTCCCTTTACCATTTATTAAAGTGTATAAGTGTTTCTCTTATGTTGTGTGGTTTTCGTTCATGCAATCGTAAAAGTGTTTGTTATTGGATAAAACACCAAAGTTCATAGTTCCAAACATCATAATCTGGTTATGACACTTAATGAAGGTTATATACGTGTTATTCAATCCGTAAAACGTTGTTTTCGATTTAAAACCCCCAGTTCCTCGGAATTTCCTCGGAATATACCGAGGAGATTCCGAGGAAATCCTTATGTTCGTCAGCATTTCCTCGGAATATACCGAGGAGATTCCGAGGAAAAAGAATCTATAATCAAATCCCCATCTCCTCGGAATTTCCTCGGAATTTTCCGAGGAAATGCCGACGAACATAAAGAGTTCCTCGGAATTTCCTCGGAATTTTCCGAGGGAATTCCGAGGAACTTGGGGTTTTCAATCGAGAAGATCTATTCCGAGGAAATTCCGAGGAAAACCTATCTGTCCTCGGAATTTCCTCGGAATTTTCCTTAAAAAAAAAAAAAAAAAAAAAGGTCGACGCTAGTCTGTTTCCGAGTCGTCATCACCAGATGAATCTGAATCTGGATCTTGGTGAAACTCTCCAATCACTGGTTCATCCTCTACGTGAACGGCGGCTTCTTCTCCGAAGTCAGTTAAATCGACTACAAGGCCAACTCCACCTAAATCTTCTGCTGCACTTAAGTTGCCGGATGTGCTTGGTTGTAGTGGGTCTTCCAGCTCAGAACTTCCCTGAACTCGGCCTCTCGGGTTGAGTCTTGTAACAGTAACCCATGGATCATCTCTGTTCCTTACCCGGGGGTACTTGATATAACAAACCTGATCGGCCTGAGAAGCAAGAATGAAAGGATCATAATATTGCAGCTTCCGTCTTGAATTTACTGATGTAACACCAAATGCATCTGTTCTCACACCTCGATCTGGAGTGTTGTCGTGCCAGTCACAATAGAAAACAGTACAGCGCAATCCAACCATGCCCAAATACTTGATTTCTAAAATCTCATTTATGTGTCCGTAGTATACATCATCTCCTGATGCAGAACAAACACCAGCATCGTAAGTCGTACTCGAACGTCTCCTCTTCTGAGTTGTGAATGCATATCCTCGAGTACAAAATCTCGGATATGACTTCACAACAAAGTTTGGTCCAACGACCATCTCGCGTATCCAATCGTCAAATGTTTCACCTCTGGCCAAACCATCACTCACATAAGTAAACATCCATCCACCAAATTCTCTCTGCTTCATTTCTTCTAGTTCGTCCTCTGTGGCGTATCTATATTCTAACCGCTTTTCTGCCATGAAAATCCTTTCATATTGAAGAACATCTTCGCAGTTGGTGAGTAAATATGTTTGCAAATGACTGCGCTCCTGATCAGTAAGTCGACGGTCCTTTGGTTTTCCGCTAAGTCGTCCAACGTCTGTGAAAATGTCTGGAACCTTCCAATGATATGTTGCCCGTTCGCCTCTATCATCATGCCGAGCAGGTCTTCTGTTTTTGGTCTGAACTTCTGCTGGAAAGTAGTACTCGGCAAAGTTTGAAGTTTCTTCATTGATCATCTGTGCGACTATAGACCCTTCCACCCTACTTAAATTTTTCACCATCTTCTTCAAATGGAACATATACCGCTCATACAGATACATCCATCTATACTGCACAGGACCACCAAGTTCCAATTCTCTTACCAGGTGAATAACAAGATGCTCCATAACATCAAAAAATGAGGGAGGAAATATCTTCTCAAGGTTGCACTGAATCACAGCTATGTTAGTCTTCAAATTTTCAATACCTTCAAGAGTCACTGATCTTGTGCATAAATCGCGGAAGAAACCACTTATCCCTGCAATTGCTTCATGAACATTTCGTGGTAATAGTTCCTTGAAGGCAAACGGAAGGAGACGCTGCATCATTACATGGCAATCATGGCTTTTCAAGCCAGTAAACTTTCCTTCCTTTCTGTCGATACAGTTACGCAAATTAGATGCGTAACCGTCTGGAAATTCCACATCGTTTGAAATCCAATCAAAGAACGCATCCTTTCCCGCTGCATCAAGTCGGTATATGGGAAAAGGAGCCCTACCACTCTCATCAACATGAAGTTCTGAACGAGCACATATATCGACTAAATCCAGTCTTGACTTCAAATTATCCTTTGTTTTACCTTGAACATTAAGGATCGTGTTCATGAGATTGTCAAAAAAGTTCTTCTCGATATGCATGACATCTAAATTATGCCTTAGTAGATGATCCTCCCAGTATGGCAGATCCCAAAAAATACTTTTTTTGTGCCAGTTATGTAGGTTTCCAACACCATCTACCGGAAAATGCTCATGTCCACCGACGTCTGGCGTCCTTTCTGCACCAAAATCTCTAAGTTGTGTCTTCAAATCTTTCCCACGAATTTCCGGAGGTGGACTGTCAAACACCCTCTTGTTCTTCGTAAACAAATTCCTACTTCTACGATATGGATGATCTGGTGGTAGAAATCTCCTGTGACAGTCAAACCAACACGTTTTCCTTCCGTGTTTTAGTTGGAAAGCATCAGTGTTATCTTGACAATATGGACATGATAGCCTTCCATGCGTTGTCCATCCAGATAACATACCATATGCTGGAAAATCACTTATTGTCCACATTAGTACTGCCCGCATTTGAAAGTTTTCTTTATACGAAACATCGTATGTTTCAGCACCTTGAGTCCATAGTTGTTGCAACTCATATATTAGTGGCTGAAGAAACACATCAAGTGATCTCTTAGGATGCTCTGGTCCGGGAACGAGAATCGAGAGAAACAAAAACTCTCGTCGCAAGCACAAGTTTGGGGGTAGGTTGTATGGTGTAAGAATGACTGGCCATAGAGAATACTGTCTTCCACTCTTGCCAAACGGGCTGAAACCATCAGTACATAATCCAAGGTAGACATTTCTTCTCTCATACGCAAAGTCGGGATACTTTGATTGGAAATGCTTCCACGCTTTTGCATCTGAAGGATGTCTGATCTCACCATCTGTTGAGTGCTCCGCATGCCATCTCATTGGTTGCGCTGTGCGTTCAGACAGATACAGCCTCTGCAACCTTTCCGTCAAAGGCAAATACCACATCCTTTTATATGGTACTGGAACTCTTCCACTCGTATCTTTATAACGAGGCTTCCCACAAAATTTGCATGAAACCCGCTGTTCATCCGCCCTCCAATAAATCATGCAGTTGTCTCTGCATACATCTATTACCTGATACGATAAACCAAGACCAGCTACGAGTTTCTGAACCTCGTAGTATGAGCCAGGAGCTACATTATCTTCGGGTAGAATACCTTTTACATAATCAGCAATCGCATCCACACAGTCTTCAGCCAAATTATAATCCGTCTTAATGCCCATCAATCTTGTAGCAGATGATAAAGCTGAATGACCATCTCTGCAACCTTCGTACAATGGTTGCTTTCCAGCATCCAACATATCATAAAATCTCTAGCTTCGGCATTGGGTAAATCTTCCCCTCTAAAATGATCATTTACCATCTGCTCAGTACCTACACCGTAATCTACATCCGTTCTAATTGGATCTTCTAATCTAACCGCTGGCTGAGGTTCGCTAGTACTACCAAGTTCATAATCAGTTTCTCCATGATGATACCAAATTTTGTAACTTCGTGTAAACCCACTCAAATATAAATGAGTCCAAACATCCCATTCTTTAATAACTTTTTTATTTTTACAATTAGAGCAAGGACATCTTAACATACCTGTTTTTGCTTCCGGTTGTCGGTGAACTAACCCCATGAATTCGGTTATACCTTGTTGGTATTCTTCCGTAAGCAATCTCGTGTTCGGATCCAAATGAGGTCGATCGATCCAAGAACGAAAATAATTTGAAGAAGACATGTTTTTTATGAATCAAATTCGTGTGTAAAGAAAGTGAGAGGGAGGATGAAGATATGGTGTGAATGAAGAGGAAGAGGGGTGCTTGTATTTATAGTTGAAATCCTGCCGACGGTCCGAGGAAATTCCGACGGAATTCCGATGCAAACGGCTAGTTCGTCGGAATTTCCTCGGAATTTTTAAAATCCCCCAACGGCTCTCCAACGGCTCTCTAACGTCTATAATATTTCCTCGGAATTCATCGGTTTTTTCCGAGGAATACTAGTTTCCTCGGTATTCCGTCGGAATATTCCGACGAAATGAATTTTCCTCGGAATTCCGTCGGAATATTCCGACGGAATTCCGAGGAAGCAAAATTTTGTGTTTCCTCGGAATTGCCTCGGAAATGCCTCGGTATATTCCGAGGAATTCATTTTCCGTCGGAACGTCCGTCAGAATACCGCTGTTTTCTTGTAGTGTTAAAAGGAATGTATTTATTTGCATTAAATTCATAATTTTCGTGAGAAACGTTCTCTGCGTGACACCTCAGCATTTTGCAAAATAAAAGCTTTTTATGAAACCACGTCACACACTTTGTCAATAACCTTTAAAGAAAGTTTTAAAAGTGCTTCTCCTTTAATATATAGAAGATAAAACTAATGGTTAAAGTAAAAGAAAGGGAGGAAAAAATGGAAAGAGCTGCTTTTCCCTAAGAGACAAAAGAAAATTCTAAGAGTTTTTTTCTAATTGATTTACAGTATAACCTCTATAATTTAATATTTTATAAATTAATAATCTTTATAAATAATAAATTTTTCCGGTTCCAACTTGGACCGGTTCAAAATTTGAAACAAATCGATAAAATAATAAGATAATAACCTTTTAAAAAATTCCATGTAAATATATGGTCTCATTCAAATTATAAATTAATAATTATATGTATACATATTTTAGATAAGTAAAAACCTATTATTATATTGTTTGTTTTATATTCACAATGGAATTATCTTTATATTTTTTTAACACTTAATATATTTTTAATAAGATTTAGTAATATTATATTTAAAAACCACATTTAAGTCCTAAGATATATATTATATACACCAAAAATATAATAAAATTAATATAAATGTCAAATTTCAAAAAATAACAATTAATGTCTATAGACTATAATCAAATATATTTTTATATTAGAATAAATATATCTTAAAATAAAAAATCTAAAAAAAGAAACTTTTGTAAATTAATATCTCTGTAAATTAATAAAATTTCAAAGTCTTAACATTATTAATTTATAGAAGTTTTACTGTAATTCCTTTTATGTTTAAAATTTAAACTTTAAATATTTTATAATTACATAAAAGACTAGAGCACTTGTCTTACCATTGCTACCATTGCTGATGCTCTTAGTTGACTAATTGTTGGAGGTAAGCATAATTTAGATGAAGAACAAGTCCACTGTTCATTGATATGATAACCACTTATTTGATTTGTTGACTATTTTTCTATAATGTTTCCGAAATGATAGATATAGATATAGAACAGTTAGAGCAACATTATTGGTTAGGATCTAAAATGAAGTTTCTAAACAAATTACTATTATTATTTAATACAATTTGATTCTATAATTAAACTTAATTTTTTTTTAAACGTAAAAAATCAATAAGTGGATAATAAGTGAACATATGTGGTATTAAAAATTCTAGTGAATTTCTCATAAGATCACCTCCATCAATAGGATGGATGTGGGTATCAAACAATTATTAAATTAGCAAAAAAAAAAAAAAGAGAAGTGAGGGAGTGATAAGGTTTCGGTACAGAGAGTTCATTGTGACTCTTTTGCATTCTTAATTTACAAGTGGCAACCATTCATTTGTTTAGTTTATTATATAATTTTAAAAAAAAATTTAACTAAAAATGTACTAAATAACTATATAAAAATGGATGAGAACCATTGTGTAACCATCAAGGTTGCTCTTATATATATAACCACTGAAGCTGTGATTTCTGCTTTCTCCACTCCCATCATTGTAATTTGTAAGAAAGCTAACTAAAACAGTGAGTAAAGGTTTTATAAGTTTACAAAATGTTGTTAGGGAAACTGGAAAGTGACATGAAGGCAAAATTAGCATAATGGCATAGATGGAAATTTTAAAGGCATGCCAACGTTTATGGTTGTTAGCATCGAATCATAAAAAAATTCTACAAAATATAATACATATTTGTGGATTTCCTAAATAATAAAAATGTAGACAACATTTATGGTTTTTAAAAACATTTATCAAGTTTTTATTATTAAACTTTGTAACTAATTCTACATTAGATAATTAAATTACTCAATGTTTCTTTTGACATTATCAAACAAATGTACAATTTATCAAATTTAGGTTTGATAAATATTTCAAAATGCAATCAAAATTATAATTGCCAATCAATCCAATTACTCTAGTTCCTTAACAATTAACTATTGTCTACATTTTTATTATTTAGGAAATCCACATATACATTATAAGTTCATGCTTTTTAATTCTAATCATCACAGTGCTTTCATCATATAATTTCATGTTCTTATAATTATATTATGCTCCAGATGATACCCTTGATCTTTTAATTTTTTTTTTTGTAGCCATAAGCGAATGTATCTCTTTTCTATTTAAACACATCACTGTTTTACATGTCAAGCTCATATTAATGTTCACAAAGACCATTTAAGTAGAAATCCTTAATAAAATAAAATATTATCACTAACTGATGTAATTATATATTATTATTTTTAATTTTTTTATTAATCAATATTTTATTTGAAGTACTTCTTGAAATATAAAATATAATGTATCTAAACATCTTAAATCGTGATCATATTATTTATGATTTTTTTTTATTCACACGCATGTACATGATATAAAATTTCTTACACCAATTCATAGATACCCTAATTAAATGGTACCCTTATTTTATTATTATTACCAGGGACAATGAAGCAGACATGATCACAACAATTGCCAAGGATGTATTAAATAAATTAAATGCGACACCATCAAGAGATTTCGAGGACTTAGTTGGAATTGAATCTCACATTGCAAGAATGAAGACTTTGCTATGCCTTGAGTCTCAAGAAGTGAGGTTAGTAGGGATATGGGGTCCTGCAGGCATTGGTAAAACCACTATAGCTAGAGCTTTATATAACCAATTTCATGAGAACTTCAAACTTTCTATCTTTATGGAGAACGTGAGTGAAAGTTATGGTGGAACTAACCTCGATAGCTATGGTTTAAAGCTGGGCTTACAACAAAGGTTTCTGTCAAAACTTCTTGATCAACACGGTTTGAGAATACACCATTTAGGCGCAATAAAAGAAAGGCTTAAGAACCAGAAAGTCCTAGCCGTTCTTGATGATGTGGACAACATTGAGCAACTCCAAGCTTTAGCAAAGGAAACTCAATGGTTTGGTAACAAGAGCAGAATCATAGTGACTACACGAAACAAACAACTTTTGATTTCACACAATATCAGCCATGTTTACAAGGTGCCTTTTCCATCAAGAGAAGAAGCTCTTGCTATATTCTGCCAACACGCCTTCAGAGAATGCTATCCCTCGGATGATTTTAAGGATATTGCAATTGAATTTGCAACTCTTGCTGGTCATCTTCCGCTAGGTCTACGCGTTCTTGGTTCATTTATGAGAGGAAAAAGTAAGGAGGAGTGGGAAGTTTCTCTGCCTACACTAAAAACTAGACTCACTGGAGAGATCGAGAAACTATTAAAAGTCGGGTACGAGGGCTTACACAAAGATGACAAAGCTCTATTTCTTCACATTGCATGTCTTTTTAATGGTCATCATGAAACCTATGTGAAGCAGATGGTGGTAGCTAATAGTGACTTGGATGTTAGCTTTGGACTTAAAGTCTTGGCTGATCGGTCTCTCATACAAATATATGTGGATGGTAAAGTGGTGATGCACTCCTTGCTACGACAGTTGGGCAGAGAAGTTGTTCGCGAGCAATCTGTGGACGAGCCAGGAAAACGTCAATTCTTGATGAGTGCTAGAGAAATTTGTGGCGTTCTTTCGAATAATACTGTAAGTTTAATCCATCTTACTTACATCATTGACCCTCGGAAATTAATATTTATGATGAATGCTTGAAAGATTTTGTAGTCTGCTCAAGTTTTTCTATATAGTATTTTAAAAACTATGTTTTTCTTTTTAACTTGCAGGGCACGGATTCTGTATTAGGTATGTCGGTAGATATGTGTGACCTCAACGAAGATTTTTATATAAATGAGAAAGCATTTGAAAATATGAGGAATCTTTTATATATAAGAATCTACAGAAGTAATGATGCAAATCCAAATAAAATGAAGTTACCAGATGACGGTCTAAGTTATCTGCCACAACTAAGGCTATTGCAATGGGATGCGTATCCACACATGTTCTTGCCTTCTCGTTTCCGAACGGAATGTCTCGTGGAACTCAGCATGTCTCATAGCAAGCTTAAGACGCTATGGGGAGACAATGCTCAGGTAATATAAGCAACTGTTACTAATTTTAATTCCATGGTTTTTTTCTTCATATCTTTTCATTCCAGGTAGTATATATATTTTTTTGCATACACACACATAACATAAACTGAAAACTGAAAACTATCCAAATAGGTCATCAACAAGGGGTGAGTTCTATAATCATCCAGACTAACTTTGTGCGATTTTTAATTAGCCCTAACATTCCTCAATTCCTGCTTTGGAGGGTGAAAAATATTTTTCTACGGAGAGGTGTATGGAGTCCGGGCCAGATCACTTTGATTAACTTAAAAAAAATTGAAAGCTCTAAAATACTTACTCATAGAAAATAATAACAAATTACTTCAGATTGTTCCTACGGCTATATTTTCGCTTGTTATGTTTTTAAGTGTTAAAAGAGAAGCATATCAAGCTATCTAAAAGTTTTGTAGATTAAGGGTATGTATTACTAATCATATATTATAGTCTAAGATCGATGTATGTGTAAGCTCGTTAAGAGTTTCTCTTTCCATATCGGTGTGTATACCATGTTTTGTTATAAACGAATGAAGTTTTTGGCTTTCCCTAGTAATACTTACTCTTTTAACATATCTGTATAGATTTATGTGATTTGATAGCATTCACCAACATTTTATTGACTTAATCGTTATTTTTGTGTGCAGCCGCTCAGAAATCTCAAGAATATGAATTTAAGCAACTCTCCGAATCTTGAAAGCTTTCCAAATCTTTTGGAAGCAACAAAGCTGGAGAGATTGGATTTGAGTTGGTGTGAGTCTTTGGTGGAGCTTCCTTCTTCTATACAGAACCTTCATAAGCTGAGCTTGCTAGAGATGTCTTGTTGCACAAGTCTAGAGATCTTACCAACCAACATAAACTTAGCTTCTCTATCTCGCCTCCACTTTAGAAATTGCCTTCGACTGAAAACGTTTCCAGAGATTTCAACAAATTTAAATTATCTGAAAATAAAAGGCACCGCGATCACTGAGGTTCCTCCATCAGTCAAGTCCTGGCGTAGAATTGAAGAAATTTGCATGGAAAGTACTGAGGTGAGGATATTAATGAATCTTCCTTATATTTTGGACACTCTATGTTTGAGGGGTAATACTAAACTGGTGGCTATCGCAAACTACCTCATAAGGCTACGTCGCCTGCGCATGATCGACATCTCTTTTTGCGTCAGTCTCGTGTATCTACCGAAGCTTCCGTACTCAGTACGCTATTTAACAGCTTTTAACTGTGAGTCCCTTCAAAGGTTACATGGCCCTTTTCGTAACCCAAGCATCCGCCTCAAGTTCACTAATTGCTTGAAGCTAGATCATAACGCACAAGAAATGATCCACCAATCTGTTTTTGATGTTGTTATCTTACCTGGCGGACAAGTGCCCGCATACTTCACTCACCGATATAATGGTAACAGTGGTTTTTATCATTTCACGTTCGATGGATCTGTCAGCTTCTATAGCTTTAAGGTATGTCTAGTGCTAGCAGCGGGTACGAGATTCGAAAGTTGTCACACATCTTTCTACACAAGCTTTCGTGGCGATCCGATAAAGAAGTATTACAC
This sequence comes from Brassica rapa, assembly GCF_000309985.2. Lineage (NCBI taxonomy): Eukaryota > Viridiplantae > Streptophyta > Magnoliopsida > Brassicales > Brassicaceae > Brassica > Brassica rapa. The sequence goes on along the minus strand of NC_024803.2, from coordinate 10,402,995 downwards.
ATATATGTTGAATCAGCCCCAGCTTAAAGTGGATCATATATGCATGTTTGAGTGTGTTTTGTCACCTGACTACGATGGTCCGCCGTATTTGGGAACTCGTCCTAGTACGACCAAATTGTTCAAGTTTGACTTCAATTGTAATTATGGCTGCAAAGTTCTGGAGTGTGGTGTACTATTCTTGGAGGCTCGTAAATCTTTGATCGCTGCGAAAAGAGCCGAGTCTAGTTCCACATGTCCAAGGCCTGCTAAAAGATCCAAGGCACAAGTGTGATTGTGTGAAGCTTATAGATTTTGTTCATTTCATATGCTTTTAAGACAGGCACACGTTTACAATATTATAGAGTCTTACAAGTTTTAATCTGGGTTTTAATACTCTCTTTGTTGTGCTCTACGTAGTAGGTAGTAGGACCGGAGGAAACCATAAATTTTTCTTTTAAGGTAGGTCTGTGCCCTTTAATCTAATTATTATAAAACCGAAAATTTAAAAATTCTTATATGTTATATGGATGATGTTATATTGTTATTCCACTATACAAAGTTATGATTGGTTAGCATTTTAAAGTAACTAACGTAAGTGGAAATTTTATTATTCTCACGTACACAGGTACACTAAATAGTTTTTTTTTAGGGAAATCTGTTTTTTTAGAGCAAAAAAAAAGGTAACTATGTCCCTTTAGACTAATCTGTACTACTTTATGTCCTATTAGACTAATTTTTTCGAAAATGGCAGTAATGCCCTTAAAATTGTAATTTTTTGAAAAAGATAAATAATGAGTTCGACAAGCGGGATCGATCGATCCAGATTTACAAGTTACAGTGGATCGCTCGATCCCGATAATTATTCAGAACAAAAAAAAACGCGAAATATATACTGATCGACCTGGTCCATTTCACTCGATCGGCGAAGGTCGATTCCTTACAGATCGACCGATCCACTAAGAATAGATCGATCGATCCCGTGCCCAGGAAAGAATCCCAAATCGATTTTTTTGGTTTTGTATGATTATATCCGGGTTGATTCCCACTTGATTTGAACCGACCAAGCATGATTTCAACTTTTTAAGCTCGATTTCTCTGGGACAAAACCCTTAATTTCCCATTCACGAACAAAGGGAGAGAAAATCAAATTCTCACCCAAAGTTCATTAACCCTAACTCACTCAATTCTCTGATTTGGACGATTATTTGGCCTAACTCATACAATTTCGTGAGCTTTTTACGAATCTATCACTCTTTAGTTCGTTCTGCAAAGGTATGAAACTCTATCTCCACTTCTTTTTAGAGTTTGAAATTAGAAAGGTAAAAGGTAGATTTTTGAGTTAGTTAAGATATTTAGACTTCAATCATGTGTTAAGGTGATGATTAGAGAAGATTTTGTACACAATCATGGTTTAAATCATATTTTCGGGATAGATTTAGGGATTTTAGGTTTTTGTTATTAATAGATATATGTTGTATTGTTTTCAAATTTCAGGTATGGAGTTGGAGTTGCCTAATCGTTTATACGGTGAGGGATTGGAACCTCAGGTTAAGAAGATTAATAACAGCTGCCGACTAAAACTTCTCGAGTTGCTAAAAGAAAAAATGGAACCAGAATTCGATGAAGTTATGAAAGATCCCATTTTTTCACAGATTATGGTTATCCAGAAGAATGATCTGAAGTTTTCGGCGAGGTTGGTACACTCTTTTTTGTGTAAGGAGTTGATGACAAGCAAGAGACATGAGAAGTGGTTCACTTTCGCTAGGAGACCTCTGCGTTTTGGATTGCAAGAGTATCATGCTGTCACTGGTCTGAAAGTGAAGCGAGAGAATAACAGTGGGCTAGTGACATGGAAAGACGATAATGGTTTTTGGAGCAAGCAGATAAAGACAAATGGAAAAATAAATTTGCAGATCATAAAAAAGAAGCATTTGGAAGAGAGCAATACCTGGACTTGGGTTGATAGGGTGAGACTGATATATCTTTGCGTTATTATGGGTGTGGTGATGGGAAAGGATGAGAAGGTGAATATCCCGCATCTGTACATGAAGTTGGCGATGGATTTGGAGAAGCTTCGGAATTATCCATGGGGTCTGTATTCGTTTGATTTCCTTCTGAAGCAAATTGATAAAACAAGGCATAAATTAGAGCAGAAAGAGGGGTATCTGATGGAAGGATTCTTGTTTGGTTTCCAAATTTGGATAATGGAAGCTGTTCCTGCTTTAGGAGAGATTTGTGGCACAAAAGTCAGTAAAGATTTTACAGGTCCACTGTGTGGTAATTGGAGAGGATGTGCAAAATGTTCTTATGAAGATATCATTGGCGTTGAGAACTTATTCCCAGAAAACGTATGCAAATTTATTTTCAAATTAAAATATTTATTGTTTTGTTCACTTTACTAATGATTTGATTGATGTAGGGAATTTTGCATTCATTCATGGAATCCCACATAGATGGAGTGGTCCTTTTGGCAACTGATTTTGTACAGAAGGATGAGAAGAAAGATGAAAGAGTAGATCGTATTTTAGATATGATCAATAGTAAACATGATTGGAACAATCATGTTTGGGGAGTAAAAGAAGGTACGAACTCTGAATTTGAGGAATCTGGCGAAGAGAAAGGAGAGGATCAAACAGCTGATACTGAGAGAGGTGAAAATAGTCATGTTGCAGGGAATGTTGATGGCACAGCTGATGTTTCGGGAAGAAACAAGAGAAAGCATGCAGACCGAGGAGCAGAGTCAAGGAAAAAGAATGTTTTGTGCCACCTAGCTGCTTCATCAAAAGGAAATATTGACACAGATATGAAAAATTTCTTGGAGGATCTGGTACAAGCTTCTTTTACTGCTTTTGGGGAGAAATTCTGTCAGCAGTTCTCGGACAGGTTGGGTAAGATTGAGACTGAGGTTACACAACTCAGGACAGCTTCAGAGAGAACTGAGCAATTTGAGACCGTTGTAACCGACAGATTGGGGAAAATTGAGGCTGAGGTTACACAGCTCAGGACAAGTTTAGTGGTGACTGAATTGGTGGGAAAGAGTGATCAAGCAAGCGGTCCTAGCTTGACCAAAATCAACAGTGGTCCTAGCACCAGCAAAAAAGGAACTGCTCCAACAAAGAAAAAGGTAACTACTAAGAGAAAGAGTTAAAAGATGTTGAAAGCTTGGAACTAGGCGATGGAATGTAGGTCTTTGAAGCTAGGTTTGATGTAATATGTATTTGGAAGTTTGTATGTTTATTATGGATTTCGAACTTGGCGTTTATGTCTATTCTCTATTTTGAACATGAAACTTGTATGTGTAATTTGTAATTGTACGTGTTTGTCAACAGGCTGTAAAAAACCAAGAGTTAAAGACTGCTGATTCGTGTGTCAATTTACCTCGTGCAAAAGTTACTCAATCATCAGCTAGTGATCTTCGTATGGGTACACAAGAGTTTTTGGAAAGTTGCATGAAGAACCTTCCATTAGACACATTTGTGAAAGGTTTGAATCCTTCTCAAGCTAAAGTCGAAGATTCATTGGATTGGTTGGAACTTCCTAAATCATTGAAGAAGCCAACAGATTCATTGGAACTTCAAAAATCATTGAAGAAGCCAGCGGTCCGATTAGATGACCGAGATATAGAGCTAGACGGCGAAAATTTCCCTGATCGCTGCTTGGTGTTTGTGCATCCTACAGATTTTAAGAAGATGCAGGACTGGCAAGATACACGAACGTATGTTATTCCTTTGTATATATCATTCGGTTGATTTTCTTAATAATTGACATCTCTACCATTGTATTTTGTTTACAGAGCTATACAGATTGGTCCTTCTATGTTAGACGGTGATCTAGCCGGACGTATTATGTCTGCCAGCAGTTGGCTTAAAAACTACGTAAGCATTCGACTGGTTATTTCTATAAAATGTTACCTATTATATTACTGTATACATTACAGATTTGTCTTCGTTTTTGCAGGAAATTGATGCTATAATGTATGTTTTCCGGGAAAGAACAACATTGAAACGATGGAACGTAGATCGTGTTGCTTTCATGACATGCGTCTTCAGCGACCTCATTGCTAAGGATTACCAGAATTTCTGTAAGGGAATTAAAAAATACACTATGGATCCATTACTACTGCAATACGGTAAAGGTGAACTGCCTTCCCATGGAAGAACACAAATGTTGTGGAATGTCGATGTGGATCGGATGTACGTTCCTGTCTGGGTCAATTGCAACCATTGGATTGCTTTATGCATCAGTTTTGTGACTAGGAATATCCAGGTGTTTGACTGCGGGGGTAAAAAAAAAATCAAGGAAGTGGAAGCTTTCGCGCAGCTTATTCCTCGGATTGTCAAGGCCGTGCAGTCATTGACAATACAGAAGCATCTCCACATCACTCCGTACAATGTTTCCTATGTACCTATGAGTGGTCTTAACCGACTTCAATGTCATTGTGGTGTGTACACTATAAAACACATCGAATGCCACGTGCTTGGGTTGGACATATTTATGGTGAATGATGAGAACATCTGGGGAGCTCGGATAAAGATTATGTGGGATCTATGGGAAGCAGCTAATGATCTAGAACTGATTGAGAGAATGTCAAAGTATGAACCTATTAAGTGTAGTAAGCCTGCCGAGTATGTTGAGATTGATGATTTATGATTTATTGTTGGTTATGCTTTTTTAAACTTATTTTGTAATGATTTTAGGAGTTTGTGTTTTAATGGTTTTTTTCTATATACAGTACTTGATCTTACAAAATAAAAGACAACATTAACAATTGCGAATCCGGTAAATCTAAGTATATCGATCGATCTGTTCCATTACGCTCGTTTGGCAAAGCTTGATCAGGGTTCGGGATCGATCGATCTGTCTTTCGGATCGATCGATCCCGAACCCTGAGCATTATGCAGAACAAACACAAAACGCGCAGCATCTTTTGATCGACCTGTTCCAGTACGGTCGTTCGGCAAAGCTCGATCGCTTTCAGATCGATCGATCTGTCTTTCGGATCGATCGATCCCGTACCCTGAGCATTATGCAGAACAAACAGAAAACGCGCAGCATCTTTTGATCGACCTGTTCCAGTACGCTCGTTCGGCAAAGCTCGATCGCTTTCAGATCGATCGATCTGTATTTCGGATCGATCGATCCCGTACCCTGATAAGTCTATTTTATGGTTTTCATCGGTTAAATCCGGTTTAATACCCACTTAAATTGAACCGGAATAACACGATTTTACTCATAAAATCGTGATTGTGAGATCAAAACCTCACTTTTATCTTCTTCCCCAATTTTTCTTGAGAGAATGGAATCAAAACCCCCTTCACAAATCCTATCTCTCTCGATTTAACTCCGATTTGGACGATTCTTGAGCCTAACCCACACGATTTCGTGAGATAATTCCGAATCTACCACTCTTTCGGTCGATCTGTGAAGGTATGAAACTCTATCTCTACTTTTATAGTTCGAAATTTAAATAGCAAAAAGTGAAATTTTAGTGTTTTTAAGTCGTTTTGGCTTAAATCGTGTGTTAGGGTGATGATTAGTGACGATTTTCCATATAGCTCTTGCCTTAATTCGTAGTTTTAAGTTTGATTTAAAAATTTAGGGTTACTTATTTTATAAAAAAATTCCGAAAATTGGGAATTAATAGAGTGAGATTACTGATGCTGTAATGTTAGTTGTTGAGTTGCATAGGTGTTGAATCATTGTCCATGTCAATTTACTCAGTTTTACATTTGAGAACTCATTTGTAAAGGTTTGTGTGCAGAAAATGGTAAAAAAAGGACTACCGAAAAAGACCAAGGAAACAGCTGCTTCGACCTCGGCGCAGCCCGAAAGTGATGAGCCTCGGGAAGCAGCCCCTTGGCCTCGTGACCCATTGACTCCATTCTCTAAACTCCCTACAATTCATAACCGACAAATCTCAAGTAAGAAGGAGTTGAGAGAACTTGCATCCTACGCACACCGCGATTACTATGCTGGTTGGAGTGATTACCGTTTTACCGTTTTATCATGCCTGATGGACAATCCGTCACTGCAAGCTTCCACAACCCGCTATCACATCTCTGACGTCTGTGGAGAACATGGAATTCAGCCTCCTGCTGAAGTTCTTTACACGCCTCCTCCACCAGCTTCAAAACGTCGTCGTGGTTCTTCTTGCTTCTGGTCCTGACACAGACACAAAGTGGGATGAACCATTCACGGATATCTCAGTCGATCATACTCCAAACCCTTCTATGGAGTATTTGTTACCACCATATACTGGTCAAGTTTGATTCGGAGCACCACCATTAGATGGTAAACAGCAGCAGGCAGTTCGCATGGACTACCGATACATTA